>NC_136261.1:339573307-339675807 GCF_964187855.1 Myxine glutinosa
CCTCTCCCGCGCCCGCTCTGCCTACTACTCTCAAATTATCCACTCTGGCTCCGGAAACCCAAAAGCACTCTTCTCGACAATAAACAAACTCCTCCGCCCCCTGAACACCACCACCCAGTCATTCACAGTAGACAACTGCATCTCCTTCCTCTCTTTCTTCCAACGCAAAATTGACAACATCTACAACAGCTTGACCACCGCCGCACCCGCTCCCCCTCCAACCACCTGCCCCCCCTTGTCCTGCCATCCCCTGTCTCGGTTCTCCCCAATCTCTCCTACTGACCTCTCTGAACTCCTCATAGGAATGAAAACTGCCACCTGCACTCTTGACCCCATCCCCTCCAGCTTTGTCAAAGCCTCCCTCCCTGCTCTCTCTCCACTTATCATTGCAACAATAAACTCCTCCCTGTCTACAGGCATCGTCCCACCTTCCCTCAAAATTGCTGCTGTTACCCCCATTCTAAAAAAACCTGGTCTAAACCCTGACACCCTAAACAACTTCAGACCCATCTCCAACCTACCCTTTCTGTCAAAAGTTTTGGAACGCGCTGTAGCCACTCAACTCAAACATCATCTCTCTGCCAATAACCTGTATGAAACATTCCAATCCGGATTCCGCTCCAACCACAGTACTGAAACTGCTCTCCTCAAAATCACCAACGACCTTCTCCTCTCCTCTGACGCTGGCAACCTCAACATTCTCGTCCTCCTCGACCTCAGCGCTGCCTTTGACACCATCGATCACACTATCCTCCTCACCCGACTTGAATCCACCTTTAACGTTACCGGCACTGCCCTCTCTTGGATTAAATCATACCTCTCTGACAGATGCCAGTTCATCTCCATCAATAACTGCAAATCCCCCACTGCTCCCCTCCCCCAAGGTGTCCCCCAAGGTTCAGTTCTTGGCCCCCTCCTCTTCATCCTTTACCTGTCCCCGCTCGGTCACTTAATCCGCCGTCATGGTCTCCAATTCCACTGCTTCGCCGATGACATCCAGCTTTTCATCTCCACCAAGTCCGTCTCCACCGACACCCACTCTATCCTGACAAACTGCATCACTGAAATAAAATCCTGGCTTCAAATCAACTTCCTCAAGCTTAACTGTGATAAATCTGAAATAATCATCATTGGCCCAAAAACGCTCACAAAATCCACCCATAACTTTGCCCTCAACATCGACGGTATCCCAGTATCCACCTCCCCTCACATCCGGAATCTTGGCGTCATCTTTGACCAAACCCTTTCCTTCGACAAATACACTAAACAGATCACAAAGTCAGCCTTCTTTCACCTGAAAAACATTGCCCGTCTCCGCTCATCCCTCTCCTCCACGGCTGCAGAAACCCTCATCCACGCCTTCATCACCTCCCGTCTGGACTACTGCAATAGCCTCCTCTATGGTTCACCCTCAAAAATCACCAATAAACTCCAATACATTCAGAACTCCGCTGCCCGTCTACTCACTCATTCCCGGACCCGTGACCACATCACCCCCGTCCTTTACAAGCTTCACTGGCTCCCCATCCCCCAGAGAATCCAGTACAAAATCCTCCTCTTGACATACAAAGCCCTCCATAACCTGGCCCCATCCTACCTGGCTGACCTCCTCTCCAGACACACTCCCACCCGCAACCTCCGCTCTGCTGGTACCAACCTCCTGACCCCCTCCATCCGGACCAAATTCAGATCCTGGGGGGACAGGGCCTTCTCCATCGCTGCTCCCACCCTCTGGAACTCACTACCTCACACCATCAGAGACTCCTCCTCACTCACCACATTCAAAACATCACTAAAGACCCACCTGTTCAACGCTGCATTCAACATTCAACCCACAGCATTTAACCCCTGACTATCTCTTCTCCTTCTCCCTCCTTTTGCTTTAAATATTTCCCTATTGATTCTTATCTTTTTGCAATTGTTGTTTTCATGTATTGTTATGCATTATGTTTGCCACTCTGTCAAAGCGCCTTTGGGCTTCTGGAAAAGCGCTATACAAAATAAATGAATTATTATTATTATTATTCTGAATAATTTAAGGTGAAATTTCTTGGGAATTTTAGGCATATTTTCACCTCAATTTAAGTATGGAGCTATAGGTCCATCACAGACAGTGTGGATGACGTTTATGTTTTCTAACGTACAGTCATTGTTCTGAGAAGACCTCTAGCGATCTTTGCGTCAATAACGTGTGTAGGACCCACGTGATCGGATCACTGACTCAACCAATCACTTTTTTTCACTTTGATCACTCAATTTCATCAATGGATAATTGCTAATGTCATACCAATCATTATTTGATCTCACATACCTTATAATATATGCCAATGTATACATATACACAAAGAATATATATTAGGTGGTGCTTACCTTAATTCGTTGTGTAGGGGTGCTTAACTTAATTCTTTGTGTATATATGTATAAAGGATATGCACAAACGGTTTTTTTAAATGAAACTCTTACGAGTCTTCGAGAAATGGATTCAGTTGCAAACACTGAGATTGAAAAGTTATTCAGAATATGTGACAGCGTTTAGATAAGCACAAACAACATGGATTATACATAGAACTCGAGAAATTAATTGTTGCAGGAAGAGCTTGCTATCGGTGGCATTATTGAGCTGAATGTGAAAATAGGAGAATGCAAAAATATACCAAAGTCGTTTGCCATCTTCAGGGCAGAATAAGAATAATGGATATTGTTTAAATATTCGACAAAACCGAGGTCTTCCTGGTGTTGTCCTCCTTGTGGCTCAAGTTTATATCGTGACAATACCCTATGTCAACAGTCCTTAAGAAGTTATGAAAGTTTATTCCATTTTCTTTAATTTGGATATGAAAGTATTTCCTTGTTTGAATGGTATTCCTTTCAAAAGGTTTTTGAAAGGGAATACGATACGACTCTGATCTTCACCTTAAGAAGTGACAACAAAATATTCCTCCATCTTTCTGAATGCTGTAATGCTTGGAAAGTTTTGTAAAAGGGTGACTTGATCATGCAAATGTTGATTTTCTTGAAATATATATGTTACATTTGTATCGTATCTTTACTACTACCTAACCATGATGCCAAGCTAAGGCAGCATATGCGGTGGGAGATAATAATAATAATAATAATAATAATAATAATAATAATACGAGTTCTCTGCAACTGGCTCTCTGGCAAAAATGGCCCCAAGGTACGCACACGCCTCTATGCTGTCTATACTGGGTTGGAATCCCAACCCAGCTATAAACTGTCATCTCGGTGATTCACAGGCAGCATTATTCATCAATGTATCTGCCATCCCTCTGATGGACGTTAAACAGGGAGTCCCATCTGCCAGCATTACTTAGTGGACGTTAAAGATCCAACGGTGTCTTTCGCGAAGAGTAGGCGAGCTGTCGCCGACACCAGAAATCCTAATTCCTGCCATAACTACTTGTGGGAAGGCAATGGCAAACCACCCAGTATAACCCTCTGTAATGGAGTATGGTACGTCAGAAGAATCCTTTGTAAATGCTGAGTGCCAAGCAAGGAAACAGCACATACCACCCCGTCGTTAAGTCCTTGGTATGATTAGGCTCGGGTTCAAACTGCCAACCTCCCAGACTCAGCATTACGCCACCTCGTCTGGTTATTTTGCGAAATGTCTGGTTAGACGCACCGATTCAAAACCTGGGCAGACAAAGCTGATGACCTCGACAGGCAGTTTGTGTAGAAGATGGAAAACTTTGAATCCAAACAAAGGGTTGTGAGATCTTTGGCAGATGAGTTTTTTCAATATTATGTTTCAAAAGGTATGGTATCTCCATGAAAAACGCTACTCATCAACCCACTCCGTCAACCATCTTGGTGTGTTTTGGTCTGAAGGCTCACAAAATAAATGAGACAAAGAAAGCATCAGCGCCCGGTCCCCAGCAGCTCTGGAATGTCAGACGAATGCATCAGTTTTACAAACAAAGGAGTAGAGGATGCGAACAACCCCTCGGTACACAAAAGTTGCCTCAAAACATCCACTTATGCACATATAACATGCGGTCACGAACAGGTGACAAAAGGCTTTTGAAAGTGCAAAGAGGCCTTGAACATGTAAAATGGGATCTTATTAGTCTAGTAGGAAGACTAGGTCCCCCTGCACCCCCCGGAGATATACTTCTAATCAGTGTTTCTAGATTGGAAAAAATGTGTAGAAAATGACTAGCTATGGCCCCAAGCTGAAAAAATGTCCCACATACCATTTTTATGCAAATTACTGCTGCCATTATCAAAAAAAGACTAGGTCCCCCTGCACCCCCCCGGAGATATACTTCTAATCAGTGTTTCTAGATTGGAAAAAATGTGTAGAAAATGACTAGCTATGGCCCCAAGCTGAAAAAATGTCCCACATACCATTTTTATGCAAATTACTGCTGCCATTATCAAAAAAACGATTTTTGACATATCTCAGCCAATATTGCAGATAATTGAAAAATGAAGGTGTCTAGACCCATGTTTTGAAGGGCATAGATCATGATAGAACTATTCATAACATGATTACATGTGTCTATGGTATACTAGTATGCTAATTAGTGCTTTATTTACAAAATAATCACAGTTTTACGAAATAATAGACTCATATTAAGGTCCGTCTACACAGACGTTAACACAAAGTTTTATTTTTCTAAATACCCTGTGAAATTCACCGAATGCCCTGTGAAACCTGGGATTCTTCTCCAGCTTTTTCAAGGGCCCGACTTTTCCCTTCCCTTTGAAGGCACTGGTGCAGTCTTCTCCGCTGAACACATAGTACCCCAGGAGAGTGGCACAGTAGTCCTCTCCCAGGGATTCTGCCAGCTCAGAGACGTTGACAAGTTGGCGATGCTTCCCTGACCCTGTATCCAGGTACACCGTCAGCTTGATGTTGTGGGCATGGTGGAGCAGGATCAGGAGGATGTCTGTGTCCGGTGTTCTGACTACAGCGTTCTTGTATCCGATGGTAGCAGCATGATGGAGGTACAGAACCACCCTGGTATCAGTCTCTTCCTGGTTGCTGTAGATCGTGGGGAGTTCACGTACCTCGACCTGAAACACAAAAAGGCACCGCATTTCAATCACCAGTCACTGCCAGTTTCAGTATATCTCCGGGGGGTGCAGGGGGACCTAGTCTTTTTTTGATAATGGCAGCAGTAATTTGCATAAAAATGGTATGTGGGACATTTTTTCAGCTTGGGGCCATAGCTAGTCATTTTCTACACATTTTTTCCAATCTAGAAACACTGATTAGAAGTATATCTCCGGGGGGTGCAGGGGGACCTAGTCTTTTTTTGATAATGGCAGCAGTAATTTGCATAAAAATGGTATGTGGGACATTTTTTCAGCTTGGGGCCATAGCTAGTCATTTTCTACACATTTTGTCCAATCTAGAAACACTGATTAGAAGTATATCTCCGGGGGGTGCAGGGGGACCTAGTCTATGATTGATAATGGCAGCAGTAATTTGCATAAAAATGGTATGTGGGACATTTTTTCAGCTTGGGGCCATAGCTAGTCATTTTCTACACATTTTTTCCAATCTAGAAACACTGATTAGAAGTATATCTCCGGGGGGTGCAGGGGGACCTAGTCTTCCTACTAGACTATATTGGTTTAACTGAGGTGAAGAACTTGGGGAACAATAAATCAGAGCAATGTTTTTCCACAAAGGATGAGACAATGACTACAACTGCGGATTAGGTTTTCTATGAAGCAAAACACTCGTATTAAAGACGGTTATCAGTTACACAAACTCAGGAGACAAGACAGCACAACTCGTCTTACAAAAATGTCCCAGAGATACAGGCTCAGGTCGATTGTCGATTAAGGTATATGCAACAACAACTGAACACTATGAGGTAGAAGTACATGGAATGTATTGTTACAAATTTGGCCTCGTGACTCAAACGGGAATAAACTAGAATAGTTATTTCCATAGTATATATTTAGCATGCGTGTATAACAGGTTGTGTCGAGTTGTTCTAAAAAAGATACCTTCGTATTCTCGTCTTCTCTCCCAAATATTCATGTATAAGCCACACACCCCCATGCTTGGGTTTCATGTGGCTTTTCCCTGTTGTAATTTGCCATTATGTGTTTTTCTTTACAATAAAATGAATCAGCACAGTTTCCACATGGCCTCTAGGAGAGAGGTAGGCTTTGAAATTTTTATTTTGCTCAGATATCCCATATAGGTGACAAGGGTGAGGGCATTCCGTGAGCGGCCTCCCAGGCTCCACCCTACGGAAGTTAAAAGATGTGATGGGCAGAATCCGGCATTCTTGTGTTTCGGTGGAGATCTGCTACAGAGCCTTTTGCCTGCTCATAACTGACTCTTCAGGAGCTGACTTCCTCCTTTTATGAACACACTGCACGGATATATATGAATGTATATATATATATATATATATATATATATATATATATATATATATATATATATATATATATATATATATATATATATATATATATATATATATATATATATATATATATATATACAGACTTGGCATTTAATATGGAATTTTTTTTCTTCCTTCACTTGGGTTTACTTTGTGAACTCAGTATATCAATCTGGTGAGTTTCATTTACCCTTCGGTGATGTCTTTGTTGAAAGAACCATGTCAATGATTGCCTTTCACAGCAAGAAGTCAATAACAGGATTATATCACAGGTGGCGTGACAAAATGTAAGGACAGGTAGATTTGATGATTGGCTTCACAATCGGGTATATAAGGGTTGTTGCGTTCTGTATATGTGGAAAACAACTGCTGCACGTCTACAAAAGTTATTGCCGCTTCCTCTGGAGATGGTCCGTCAACTTGACAATGCTGTTTGTCATGGAGTGGTGGCTTTACGAAATTCTGGCATGAAACAGCGTGCTATTGCTCGGCAGTATGGCATCACTCAAGGTCAGGTGTCAAAGATCCTGAAACGAAATGCTCAGAGGGGTGTCCCTACTCCAATACTGAGGCCAGGACGTCCACACAGAACCACAAGGAGAGATGATCGCCAGCTGCACCGGTTAGCCTGCAATGGGCGTACCAAGTCAGCTAATCGGCTTAGGGCTGAGTGGCAGCAACTGACAAATGTGCCTGTATCCAGAAGGCTAGTCAACCAACGACTGGTTCAAGCAGGCTATCGTGCCAGGCGTCCCTTGAGAAAGCCACGCCTGACCAGACAACACAGCCAGCGCCGATTGCAGTGGGCCAGAGAGCACCGTCAATGGCAGCCAGGACACTGGAATCACGTGACCTTCAGTGACGAGTCTAGATTTCTGGTCTATCGTCAAGATGGCCGCGTCCGAGTGTGCAGAGAAGTGCATGAAGCCCACAACGAAGATTGTATAGTGCCAAGAGTCCAAGCTGGAGGTGGTGGGGTGACCGTTTGGGCTGCTTTTCATGCAGGGGGCAAAACTGACCTGGTTGTTCTGAATGGAAACCTGAACCAGTTCAAGTACAGGGTCATTCTGGAAGAAACATTGCTTCCATTTGCTCGTGCAGCCTTTCGAGGAAACTTTGTCTTCCAAGATGACAATGCACGGCCTCATCGTGCTCACATGATCCAACACTTTCTTGCTGACCGTGGTGTCGAGCATATGGAGTGGCCTGCCATGTCCCCGGATATGAATCTGATAGAGAACTTGTGGGCAGAATTAACGTGTGAAATCGACCACTTGGACCAGCAGCCGACCTCTGTGCGTGAATTGCAGCAGGCTATTGTCACTGCATGGCAAGCGATTCCTGTCCAAACCTTGGCAAATCTCATGAACAGCATGCCTCGACGTGTACGTGCTCTCCTGAATGCTCGTGGGGGTTACACGAAGTACTGAACTGTAATTTTGCTGTCCGTATTCCCAGTCATAATTTAGCTTTTGTTTTTGTTGAAAAAAAATTTGGCTAATGTGCAAAATAAAGAGATACTTCTGGAAAACGTACAGAAGTTTAACACTACTGTCCGTGAATTGAGTTCGATATCTGTTTACATCACTTTCAAGGATCAAATTATTTGCTTCGAAATGTCAAATGTGGTTTTTGTTTCTTTTAAAGGTCACTAACAAAATCTAGAATAATTTCAACATAATTCCAATGAACTTTTGGTTATAAGTCATCTTGAAAAGTAAGTTCACCCCCACAAAAAAATATTCCATATTAAATGCCAAGTCTGTATATACATATACATATTGTTTCATTTATGGGGATAGTTAAGAGAATATCGTCGGAAAGTTAGGATTCAATAGGAAATAGCATGGACCGTGTGACGTGTAGGAGCATCTCGATGTACATAAGCAGGGAAAATGTAGCTTAATGTTCATCATATGAGGGATGATAACATGTTAATTAGTAGTAGGGTTTGATGCTAATTCTCCTGTTCATGATACCCTCTGTGGCCATCCTGAACAATTATGGCAGCTGCCAGCCAAGCAAAGCGGCAGCTGGCCAAGCTAATCACACTCCATGGACACGATATGGCAAAGAACCCCCCAGGAGAGGTGGAGCTACAGTATTACGGTGGGTGGGGGAAAGGACCGACAGACCACGCCTCCCCTCCACCCCCCAACCCCTCCCCGAGTGACGTGGTCGGATTTTTTTTTTTCCGGTGAGGAAAAAAAGTTTTTTTCCCGGTGAGGTTTTTCCGCTTTTTTCTCCTCCCGTGAGGAGGGTTTTTTTTTCTTGGTTTTGTGTGGCGATCATGAGGGATCTTTGATTGCTAGGCTCACAAGGGAGCTGAAGGCCGCACTATCCTTCCCAAGTGGAGGAGAAAGAAAGAGGGCCGTTTTCACGACTCGCCTCAACCCCAGGCAGCCACCGCACCTTCGATGTGCAGCGTTCGACGTCACAATTTTGCCAGGCTTCCTGCCTAGTGGCCCTGGGCTTAGAAAGCCACCGACCTTACCACAGGATCCATTTTGGGGCCAGTTGAGTGTGCTGAACTGTGAATTTTATTTTATTGCCTCTCCCTGTGGGTGTGTTTGTGTCTGTATATGAGCATCCTCAACTTAGCCTTTTACCTCAGCTTTATTTTCGTGTTTTCATTCCACGTCTTACTTGATGATAAATCATTATTGTTGCATTTTTGTTGTCGCGTTTTGGTTGGGTGTCTGAATAAACCCGTGTGTGTTTTGTGCAGATAAACACTTCGTGTCTCTTCCATCATACACGCGCAATATCCACCATAATTGGGAGATTGCCTCAGGAGTTAAGGCTGGTTCGGTTCATCCATCCAAGGCTGGTGTTAACTAGCTGTGGACACGACAATATTAATGTGAATCGGCTTGTTACGCTTGCCTCACCACACGTCGCCACAGAGGAACGGGCTTGTTTTAACTGAGGATGATGACTGTACATGAGTGTTGTCGTGATTGACACCAATCGTAATATAAACATTTACTTTGAATAAATGTATTTGTAATATTCGTGATATTACATTTTATAAGCTATTTCAGTTGAAGAAAAAAAAAAAAGGGGGGAAAATTTTTTCAACATTTTTTTCAAAGAGCAACACCATAGCGGCATAGCATATACACATGGGAGTTGCAGCCTGTAAGGTTGAGACAATTTCACGAAAGTTTGAGCCAGGAGTTCAGTGATGTGACGGGAGGTGACAGACGCCGCACAGATATATATTTATCTATATATATAAAACACAGTTTGTGTGTGTGTGTGTAATGTTACCGATAGACTCCTAAACGGAGAGGCTCACGTGCTTGATATTTGGCATAGACATGGCCATTGAGCCTGGGAAGAACATGGCCGACCTAAAAAAAAAAAATTCATAATTTTTTTTTACCATATTTTTACCTCAGTGCATTTCAGCGAGGAATATTATGCACGGAATCTGAGGTGGTGGCAGAGCAGCGCGCTGATTCGCTCAGAGCGATCACGTGATGTTCCTTGCCGCCATAAACTCAGTTACGCGTTCGCACGTATTTCAGAGCGAAAAGCGATTGCGTTTTTTCACATTTCAGCGAGGAACATTGCCATTCACACCACAAAGGTTTTTTTTCTTTCATCTTTACGAGATCCATATTTTTTATCCATATTTACCTCAGCGCATTTCAGCGAGGAATATTATACACGGAATCTGAGCAGGTGGCAGAGCAGCGCGCTGATTCGCTCAGAGCGATCACGTGATGTTCCTTGCCGCCATAAACTCACAGTTACGCGTTCGCACGTAATTCACACGTTCAAAACAAACGAGATCCGCGAAGCGAGTTGGTCGAGTCGTGCTAACCAAGATGGCGACACGGCAGCTTCACTTTTCACGGAGTATGAGCGTTCTATATATTTTCAATTCAGTGCGCCCGACTCGCTCACGTACTTGATTTGTGGCATAGACATGGCCATTGGGCCTTCACGGTGTAATTTGTGTGAGGCTTTTGTCCGAGTGAGCTTGAGTCGAGAGGGCGAATGTACGGGTTGGGAATGTACGGGTCTCCCTTCCCCCGCCCGGCAACGCCGGTACTGGAGGGCATCACAGGATTGGTGAGTCTCCAAAATCCGCTTCGTGTTGTTGCGAAGATGCAGGACGATGTCGCGATTGTTGTGCTGCTCTCCGACCATGAGAACTGCAACGTCATTGTTGACTGGCCCTCCCCTTCCCTTACCCCTCCCCCCTCCCCATCCACCCTACCCCTTCCCCTTCTCCCCTCCCCCTCCCTTTTCCCCCTCCCCCCCCCCCTTTTCCCCCTCCCTTTTCCCCCCTCCCCCTTCCCCTCCCCCTTCCCCCCTTCCCCCTCCCCCCCTCCCCTTCCCCCTTCCCCCTACCCCCTCCCCCTTTCTTATGGTAGACTCGTGCACTTTGACATCAACAGTGGCAAGAGCTACCTGTAGGTCCCGTGATGACATTCTGGGATTCTTGGAGACTTCTATCAGCATTTTGCGGTCTGCTCTTGAGCTGAACTTGCTGGGGCGGCCTGGCATGAACAAGTTGGCAGTTGTTTGGAATCTTCTCCACTTGTAGATGATCTTCCGGACAGTCGAATGATTGATTTCAAATTGTTTGGAGATCTTTTTAAATCCCTTCCCAGACTCGTAGGCCTCTATAACCTTCTTTCTGAAGGCATCAGAGAGCTCTTTTGATCTAGGCATGGTGACGCCGCACACTTCAACAACAAAGAGCAAACCAAACTAAATGTCTGAGGTTTAAATAAGACAGGTTCCTCCAAGATTCTCTCTAACGATGTTCTAATCATTTGCACCTGAGCTGGTGCACCTGATTCTAATTTTATGTATTTGAAGTAGTGATAAATGTAGGGGTGTACTTACTTTTTCCACATGCGAAATTTGCATTTATGTTTATTTAAATGATAGAATGGACTACAAAATGTAAATGTTTCATGATATTTGTTATATTATATCACCTTTATCTATCAATATTGTTGAAATGAAGATTTAAAATCTGTATGTTGAAATATGTTGAAAAAGTCAAAACTTTACAAGGGTGTACTTACTTTTTCACGTGACTATATATATATATATATATATATACAGTATGTATATATATATATATATATATATATATATATATATATATATATATATATATATATATATATATATATATATATATATATGTGTATATATATATGTATGTATGTCCCTTTGGGCATGTAATGCTCCACAAGTGGGCCTTGACTAGCCCAGAAGAGTGTCAGCATCACTTTTCCAGCAGACGAATGTGTGCGGAATTTTTTGGCCTTCTGTGAAGGTGAATGGCGCCACTCTTTGCTTTCCCTCTTCGTTTCTGGCTGAAAGTAGTGGACCCAGCTTTCGTCCCCAGTCACTATGCGCTGTAAGAAAGTGTCACCTTCTGTTTTGTAACGTTGCAGAAGTTCTTCACATGCGTCCACTCGCCGTTCTTTCAGTTTGGATGTGAGTTATCTAGGCACCCACCTTGCAGACACTTTGCGGAACCCCAGCACATTGTGAATGATATGGTGTGCTGAATCATGGCTAATGTTCAATTCGGAGACCACTTCATCCAGCGTAATGCGACTTCTTTCCCTCAGCACGTGCTCATCTCCTGCAACCATTTCTTGTGTGTCAGTTGTGTGAGGCCGGCCCGAGCGAGCAGCGTCTGCCACACTGGACACTCCACTTTTAAACTTGCTGTCCCAGTCATACACCTGCTGCAGCAATAAACATGTGTCACCATATTGCATCTTCATTTTGCGATGGATTTCACTGGGATTCACATCCTCACTTTCCAAGAAATGGATGACAGAACGTTGCTCCTCCCTGGTGTATGCTTCCAAGGGAGCCGCCATCTTGGAACTGCTCCACTGACGTCATACACTCAATGTTGCCAGATCTAAACAGGCAAAACATGACTGTTCGATATCTCATGACTCCATCGATATAACATATGTCGCCTACAACTACACACATTACATTCTCAAATTTATATCGCCATTTTAAGGTTACTTATTGACTGGCCCTCGTGTGTGTGTGTGTGTGTGTGTGTGTGTGTGTGTGTGTGTGTGTATGTATATATATATATATATATATATATATATATATATATATATATATATATAAATATAAATACAGTCATACCCCGTTTTACGCCATTTCGACCTACATCAAATCCGACTTTACGCCACTCTTCTAGAGTAAATTTCAGTTCAGCGAACGTCATTATGTGCGACTTTACGTCACTCCTACGGACGTGAAAAAAAACCTTTCCTTAAAAATATATTTAAAATAAATAAAATAGTACATAAATTAACAATAAAAGAAGCTAAAAAACAATTTAAAATACAATAAAAAGCACATTAAAAAAATATATAAATGTACGTACAGTATACTGTACATACGCGCAGCTGCTGGTTCTCATTCAAAACAGAGGTGACGTACAGTATTTCTTTACTGTGTCTGTGTTAGCCATGGGTCCTAAGAAGGATAATGCTAGTGTTTCCAAGCATAATGTGGTTACGATGGAAGATAAGTAATAGCGCATAGACCTTATCGCGAATCGGAACCGCAATTCGTCATGGAATCGGAAAGGGGCGATCGCGCCTCCGGCGGTCACTGTCACTTTGACAGACTGCTTGTTTACATTGACACACTACGTGATCCTTACCAATAGGAACCCCCCTTTCCCTCAAATATTTCTTTAAATCGCTGGATTTTAATGCCAATAAACACTGAATTTCTTTCACATTAGTCATCTTCCTTTCCGCAAACACAGCGTCGATCGTAGACAGACGCTTTCTATTCTGGGTTCGTGTTTACCTTTGCCCGCTTTTCGATCCCATCATGCTTTGTGGTGGAGTGCCCTCTGTTGATATTTACCGATTCGCGATGAGGTCTATGCCTTAGGGCTGCCACGGTCGACGGTATCGACCATCATTCATGATAGGGAACGTATTCTCGCATACGTCACTGAAAAAGCGCCGCCGGCTAAGACTGCTAAAATGTGTGTTTGTGTTCAGAAGAGACGCCATGTTTAAGGTGAATAACATAATCTTATTAATTTTATTTATTATTCTTTACAAATTCATTTATTAATTGTGTTCATTACTCATTTAAAAATATGACAAAAATGTGTTTTTAGTGTTCTTTAAGGTTTAGCGATAGTTATATACTTTCGCGAGTTATTTACTCTAGTTTTACGGTGTTTGTCTTCATTTTAAGGCATTTTTTAGGCTTTTTTTTTTTTGTGTATACAGGATCGAGGCTCGTGAAAGAGCTAAAAGGCATTACGCCCGGTTTACGTCAAAAACCGAGTTACGTCACGGCTTATGAAACCAATTAATGATGTAGGCCGGGGTATTACTGTATATATATATATATATATATATATATATATATACATATATATATATATCTTACTATAATTCACCAAATGTCCATCTGTCCGTTCGAAGGTACCGCAAAAATGGCTGAAACGATTGAAACAAAATTTTGGGTGGGTATTCCTGGGACCCCTTGGAGTAAAATAGGCTATATTGTTATGTCGGTGGGGTCGCAATATGTAGAGCCAGATAGATCTGTGTAGGTAGGTATTCGTCTGTCGTGGTAAGGAATCTGACCTGTAATACGTTCTGTGTGTTTAGGCGATTTGTCGGTTAATATGTATACCTGTGGACATACCAGGATGTTCCTGTGATAAATAGAGTAGGGATTGAAGAATAACGCCCCTGTGTGTCACACCTGGTAGCTAAACCTTTGTCCCGTATGGCAATGCACACCTGTAGACACGTAGTTAGGTCCCTAGCGCAACATTAAATGATTCCCTTCCCTGACATGACTTTGGAAGACGGACAGGCAAGGGGGTTTGGGGGGGGGCGGCTCGGGGCACCGCCGTATGGACGTCGGCCAGCTGCACCTACGAGCTATGATCACGCTACACGTTACGTGCTATACCACGCCCAGGAGGGCTGTGATCGGTTGGCGCGAATGGACGCGGAAGGCGCGAAGCGGGTCGACAAAGGGCGGGAAGCTACGAGGCTCTGGTTGGGTGCCGCGCCGAGGCTGATGTCACCGCCAGATGTTATAAAAAGAGCACGCGGAACTCTGCGCGCAGATTCCTGGCCCTGGCAGTCCCGGTGCGATCTCGAGTGGAGAGAGTCCTGTCCCTGGTTACGTTGGCTCGCAGTCCTGGCCCTGGTTGCATTGGCTTGAGAGTTGGCTTGTCGATCGTGTGTGAAGATCGACCTCGTGGTGCTTGGAGCGGTGCTTGTGCGGGAGCGAGACTCAGTGCTGTGAACGGGCCTAGCGACGTGTGCGAGGTGGGCGGAGGATTCCTCCAGGCCAGAGGTTGAAGACGACAAGACAGATAAGACCGAGCTCTGCGTACCCAATTACATAACGGACGTGTTATTTTGGTTGTTCACTCCCCCCATCTGTATTTGACGTCAGTATGTGGGATCCAAATCTAGGAACTTTATATAATATCGCGTTTTCCTGTCCTTACGTTTCTTTGCAATAAACCCTTGTATTATTTTCCATCCCCTGTTAAACCTGTGCCCGGTTGAATTAATTTCCCTGCAGGATCGAAGCTGCTGTGGGTTCGTTGAAGGTAAGCGCTTGCGCAGCCTACCATTTTCCTTCTTCCTCCCGCGTCCATAGTTAAGTCCGTGTTGGTCGTCGCCTCCAATAAAACCGTTTAGGCCTATCCGCGGTCTCTGGTGTTAACCGGAGTCGCACGGCAATATTGTTTTTCCATTTTTCCCCCAATTTTCCAATTCTCCAATTTTCCAGTTTTTCCAAACACGATGGAATAATATTTACCGATATGAACAGTGATGTGGCTTTTATTGAAATTCTACAAATACTGTTTAGATTTTGATGAGAATTATGAACCTGCCGCAAATGCGGAAGTGGACAGATTACGAAAAGCGCGATTGATAATATCCCAAAACAACCGTCATTCAATCGTAATGTTAAATCGTTAAACGTTATTCATGTTAATACTGTTGCGAATATGGAATTTGGCCTCCATATCCGCTTGTAAATATTCCCCTATTTTCTCCAATACTCCCCAACTTTCCCCAATCCCCCATTCCCTAGTCCCATTGCATGTAAATAACAATCAGTAGAGCCGACCTTCCCCTTATTCCCCCATTAAATGTCGTGCCCAGGTCCACCGCACCACACGTAGACAACTTTCGGACATCTTCCTAGTTATTCTTATTCTATGTCAGTTAAGGCCTCGTCTCCATTAATTATGACTCTTCGTTGCACCAGAATGTGATTATATGGCATCAGTAGTGAGTTTAGGACCTTTCCCATACCTCCTTCCATCTTCTTCCCCAACAATTACAACAACAACAGAGGAGATGGCGGCGGAGCGGGGGAGGATGCGTCCTCCCACCGGCTCGATTAGCTCCAGACCATGCGCTCCACGGGGTTACCACGAAGGGGCTCCTTGTCAGCTCCTCGTCAAGGGCGGAGCCTGGTAAACCCCCCGCACGCACCCAATGAGAAGCAACGTGCCGATTCCACGAGGCGGAGCTAACGAGCCGAGGGCGTGTCACTCCCCGCCGGATATACGTGGCCCCGCGCCGGATGTGACGTGAGATGCGCCTGAACTACGGAGAGCAGAGGAAGCCACCGCCACCCCCAGCGCGACGATACCTCCCCGCATCTTTGGACCGGACCGGACCGTACTGGACCCTGCTTTGAGCCAAGAGTGCACCTTGAGCCATCGATACCCGCTGTCCTTTTCATCAACCCCCGTGTGAGTCAGCCTTGTCCCGTTTGTCTGTCGTCTGTCCGGGGTTAATATAAGAGTGTGTCTAAGTGCTTGTCTTTCTATGCTGTCCCTCTTGTAGTTGTAATCTAACCTTCCGCCTTAATATAACCTCCTCCGGAGGTCTTGAGAACTGAACCCCTGGTGTCGTATTGTGTTATTGTAATCCAGCCGGGTGTCTTCTGTTTCTTATTGAGCCAGCATCGCGCGGCTTCGTCAACGTTCGAGTACAATCGGGTAATTTGTGCGGACACGACGGCCATTCCGCTCGGCCCACCTTAACATCAAAGTCGTGTTTGTAACAATACTTTTGTTAAATTTCTTATCAATTGATGATTGGAATTGAGTGAATACAATTACGATTTGGAATTGGTAATTGTATTCACCCAAACGTATGGAACTTCACAACAGGATTTAAATATTTGTTTATGTCACGAATGTTGTTAAAAATTTATTTTTATATTAATGTTATTGGCGCTGAGGAAGCGCCTTTAGCGATTGACTTCCAGCCAGTGTAACGCTAATTCCTGTCACAGGAATTCGGAGATCATATAAGTGGGCGTGGCAGTTCCTGATTGGTTCGTGTTGGGGAACGCCTTCTCGCTGCCGACGTGACGTAAATTCGCGCACGCGCACTGGTGAAGCTTACTCGATCTTACTCGATCCCATATTACATGTACTTTCATTGCATACAAATTATACTTCCTCCTAGAAATTCCAAGCCCGAACCTCAGCGCAATCCAAGAGGATTCACTTGTTTAATTTGTGATTGGAGTTATGCTGTTTGGAATGAAAAAAAGATATCGAGTTCAAGTGAATGACGAAATGCCATGACGGTTTCTACTTTCTAAACGTGAATTCGCGGATTGCCATATGCAGATTCGCCATTGACTGGGAATGGAACACACGTACCTGTTTGTTTGCGAACAGGTACATTTTTCATGGAAGTCCTTCACGAACTTGCTGTCCATGTCTGACATGCGACTGAAGATGCTACAGGAATGTGGAATTTATTGCTTTCATGATTTAGCATTCGCCGTTTCTGTATTGTCTGTTTGCTTCTGGCCTCCCACCCCTACGTAGCACGGGTACCTCACTAGTACAGTATAATATATACAGGGTGTCAATAAACCATAAAGTAGTTGTGAAATTTGAACTATTATAGCTTTTGATGTACACATGATTGAAACAAACTATAAATGGTGCACAAACGCATAATTCTTAGAGATTCTATTCAATGCAGTTCACATTTTTAGGCTTCAACATAACCGCCATATTTTGTAATACATCATTCAATACAAGGAAGTGTTCTGGGCCACATCGTATCCCTTCATCAACGATCTGTCTAACTCTCTGGGTGACCCTCTGCCATGAAATATATGACAGTTACTCCACCCTCTGCCATGAAATTCTTCATCCTTCAGATGGGCAGACAGCAGCTCTTCCCTCTCTGCAGACCTTGATATAATCACAAGCTGATCAAACACTTGGAATGTATCTTTCAATCTTGAGAAATCCCACACACTAATTGTGTCTCTCCAAAACGAGCGTCTGGCAGACCCTCCCATCTACTTTCTTAACAATCCTCTTGAGGAAGTTCAGTCAATGTTTTGGGCCTCACTATCAGCCATGATCTTTCTTGGTCAAACCACACCTCTAAGTTGGCTTCTAAATCCAGTCGCCGACTGGGCATCAACGTATGTATGTATATCCCTCACAAACGTCCACCAATCAGAGCTAAGTTTCTGCTCACATGACAAGGCGACAACAGATGCCCTCTTCGTTTCTGGCTTACGGGAGGTGACATACATCGCACAGGAGGTGACCTCTGCTCATGGGTTTTTCAAACGTGGTTACTCCGATGTTAGACTATCGGTCTTGTTTCTGGGAGATGTCAATGATGTTGAGAGATTTGGATTCTCCAGCATCCAAGAGAGAGATGTAGTAGGGACACCAGTCAAATGGAAGAATACTTATACATTGGCATTGCTCCATATAGAACTTTCCGTCAGCTGCTCACTTTCACTTTCCTTATAGATGTCAGCGTTTAGTCATCTCAACATATACAATATTTTAAAACAATTTGGAGTTGCATGAGTTTCACGAGAGCAGATTTGGGGCTATACAACAAGAACAACAACAGCTTGCCAACATATGGTGAGTGAGAACATAAATCCTCTGGCTTTAAAACAATCATTGCTACTATCACTCAATGACAAAAGTTGCAAAAGTCGTCCAATGCAAATGAGCCATTTTACACATGGTTTTTGACACAATGGGTGTCGTTCTGGCATCATCGTTTCTCGCTCCAATGTGGTCCAGGACCAGTCCAAGCCGATACATTAGCATTACCTGATGTATCCAGTGTTGGAATCAGAATTGTTTTTAATTTGACTCTTTTGAAGCCTGTTCATGCAGCTGCCAGATAACAATGAAAGGAATTTGCTCGATCTTAGATATTATTCTGCAGTCGCTGATCGGTAAGATCCAGACAAAAAACAACACGACTTAAAGCCTACTAGACAAGTATAAGTATGATATAATCTTGTACAGCAAATACACCGGGCAAATTAGAGAAGATAAAATGTGCATGTCGACATATTGCATGGAAATAACTTTTACAATAACTAATCCCCTAGCTTAAAACAAATATTCCTAACATTCAGGATAACATAAGCAGTTATTGGAAGCCATTATTTTTTAGATGAGTAATTGTCTCCTCAAGGATTTCAATTTTTTTTGGATACACAATCGAGGCTCGTGGAAGAGCTAACACATTGAACATGAAAACATGCACAGAGACATAAAACATACAATGAAGGGAGTGGGAGACATGAGGGGGAGAGAGAGAGGGAAGCACACAAGCACAACAACAGTAGAGAACAGGGACGTCGGTATATCTGTGGAAGGGAGAGGGTTGGGGGAGGAGGGGGGTACATGGTATAAAGCAAATGAACACTACTAGGAATTTGAGGAAAGAAGTTGGGGATTGAAAGAGGCGGATTTGGAGTGTTTTAACGGGGGTAGAAAATATCAAGGTTTTGATCAGAGATGGTGGAGAACAGCTGTGTTAGAGATCTGGAGGGAGGAGAGGGATTGAAGAGAGTGTGGGAGATTGTTCCAGAGGCGGAAAAAAAAAAGAGGAATGAAAGGGTGAAGGTGGGCAGAGAGGCTTGATTTTGGCAGTTTCACCAGAAGAGGGTTGCTGGCAGATCTTGTGCGTCCTGCAGAAATATTTGGGGGACAGAGCACAGACAGAGCTGGGGGAGCTCGGTCAGAGAGGAGTTGGTAGAAGAAAGAAAGACCACCAACCTGCCTGCGGTGAGCGAGAGAAAGGCCATCAGAACCAGCTTCATCGTGGGAGATTCCAGTGATTCTGAATGCTTTGGTTTCAACAGCGGGAAGCCGAGCTAGGAGTGAGGCAGGAGCACCAGCCCAGATGGGAGAGCAATATTCCATTGAGCTGCGGATGAAAACTTTGTATGTGGTGAGGAGCTCAAAAGTGCCCAGAAAGGACTTTGCATGACTGAGGATTCCCATTCGAGGACTGGCTTGGAAATGTGGTTTTCCCAGGAAAGATCATGGCAAATAGTGAGACCCAAAAGCTTGGGTGACAGAACTTCTACATGAGTATTGTTCAGAAAGTATATGGGAGGGTTGTCCAGACGGTCTTTTCGGAAAGACAAAAGAGAATTGAAAACAATGAGGAAATATTAACGTTAAATTCATTGAACGTGTCCTAAATGTCTTGCAACGATTACCACAAAAGTAATTCCTCCTGTCTTTAAAAGTAATTGTTGCATGGTACATACAAAAAATAGTCACTGTGGCCGATGAGAATGTAATCACAATTTCAGCACAAAATTAGCGATCTGCGTGGTCAGCAAAATAAGTCAAAACTATGAAGAAATAAAATATTTAAATGGTAATTGGTCCGCCCTGAGTAAAAGTGAAGCTGCCTTTTTGGGCCTTACCCTTTGTCAGAACAAAAGAGAACATACACACACACATACAGTCACGTGAAAAAGTAAGTACACCCCATGTAAAGTTTTGACTTTTTCAACATATTTCAACATACAGCTATTTGATCTTCATTCCAACAATATTGACAGATAAAGGTGATATAATATAACAAATATCATGAAACATTTACATTTTGTAGTCCATTGTATAATTTAAATAAACATGAATGCAAATTTTGCATGTGGAAAAAGTATGTACACCCTTTGTATTGCCCCCTTTGGCAGAAACAACCTCAAGTAGGCGTTTTTTATTACTGTCTACCAGTCTCTGACATCGACTGGGAGAAATTTTTGCCCACTCCTCCATGCAGAATTCTTTCAGCTGTGGGATGTTTGAGGGGTTTCTTGCATGCACAGCTCGTTTTCAAATCCCCCCACAACTTCTCGATGGGATTTAGATCCGGGCTTTGACTTGGCCATTCCAGAACCCTCCATTTCTTCCTTTTCAGCCATTCCTTGGTGGATTTACTGGTATGTTTAGGGTCATTGTCATGTTGCAAGGTCCACCTTAGGTTGAGCTTCAACCTTCCGACAGATGGCCTCCCATTATTCTCAAGCACCCTCTGGTACAATGAAGAATTCATTGTGGATTATATGATGGTGAGCTGCCCAGGCCCTGATGCAGCAAAGCTGCCCCAAACCATAATATTTCCACCACCATGCTTTACAGTTGGTATCAGGTTCTTGTGGTCAAATGCTGTCTTTGGATTTCGCCAAACATGTCTTCTGGTACTGTGGCCAAATAGCTCTACCTTTGACTCATCTGTCCAGAGCACATTGTTCCAGAAGTGCTGGTCTTTGCTGAGGAGTTCATTGGCAAACTTCAGTCTTGCCCTGATGTTCTTTCTGGACAGCAAAGATTTCCTCCTGGCACACCTCCCATGTAGATCAAATTTGTGCAGCCTTTTTCTAATGGTAGATTCGTGCACTTTGGCATCAACAGTGGGAAGAGCTACCTGTAGGTCCCGTGATGACATTCTGGGGTTCTTAGAGACTTCTTACAGCACCTTGCGGTCTGCTCTCGGGCTGAACTTGATGGGGCGGCCTGGCCTGAACAAGTTGGCAGTTGTTTGGAATCTTCTCCACTTGTAGATAATCTCCAGTACAGTCAAATGATTGATTTCAAATTGTTTGGAGTTCTTTTTAAATCCCTTCCCAGACTCGTAGGCATCTATAACCTTCTTTCTGAAGGCCTCCAAGAGCTCTTTTGATCTGGGCATGGTGATGCCGCACACTTCAACAACAAAGAGCAAACCAAACTAAATGTCTGAGGTTTAAATAAGACAGTTTCCTCCAAGATCGTCTCTAACAATGTTCTCATCATTTGCACCTGAGCTGGTGCACCTGATTCTAATTTTAGGTATTTGAAGTCGTGATAAATGTCGGGGTGTACTTACTTTTTCCACATGCGAAATTTGCATTTATGTTTATTTAAATTATACAATGGACTACAAAATGTAAATGTTTCATGATATTTGTTATATTATATCACCTTTATCTATCAATATTGTTGGAATGAAGATCCAATAGCTGTATGTTGAAATATGTTGAAAAAGTCAAAATATTACATGGGGTGTACTTACTTTTTCACGTGACTGGATATATCTACATATCTGGGCAGTGGCTGTTGTCACTGAACTCCTCCCTGAAACTTTTGTTTCCGTGGTTGTGAAGTGTTTTTAATAACGTGGTGGTGGTTTTGAATCATGTGGTGGTGAGGTATTTTGAATTACGTGGTGGTGAGGTGTTTTTAAATCACGTGGTGGTGAGGTGTTTTGAATTACGTGATGGTGAGGTGTTTTGAATTACTTTGTGGTGAGGTGTTTTGAATTATGTGGTGGTGAGGTGTTTTGAATTACTTGGTGGTGAGGTGTTTTAAATTAGGTGGGGTGAGGTGTTTTAAATTACGTGGTGGTGAGATGTTTTTAAAGCACGTGGTGGTGAGGTGTTTTGAATTACGTGGTGGTGTGGTGTTTTGAATTACATGGTGGTGAGGTGTTTTGAATTATGTGGTGGTGAGGTGTTTTGAATTACTTGGTGGTGAGGTGTTTTGAATTACATGGTGGTGAGGTGTAATCGTTCCAATCTTCCAGTCTGCACCTACCCCTCCCCTATGTATGTGCTGAGGGGTTCTTTTTTTAATTTTATATATTTTCTCAACCTAAATCTTCAACTGAAATTGCTTATAAAAATGTAATATCACAAACACTACAAATACATTTGTGGAAAATTATTGTTTTATTATGATTGGTGTAAATCATGACAACACAGCACATCAGGTACAGTCATTATCCTCAGCTAAAATAAGCCCGCTCCTCAGTAAGCGAGCGCAGTGAGCCTCACCAAGATAGTATATGTATATATATTGTTACAGAAATGGAGTACGGCGCTCCCCCTTAGCGGGGGGTTAAACCCCCTTCTATTTGCACTGGCCGTCTCCGATCCTGAGGCTACCCCGCTCCTCCGTGGGTTGGGATTGGCCGAGGGGATCGGTCAAAGGATTCCCGTACGCCCCCGCCGAGCCCTCCACATAGCAGGTGGGCAACCCCGTTCGAGACCACGGGCAAGATGTTATTTGCCGAGCAGATTAGCAGCCCGCGGCTCGAACCGTTAACAAAGACTCAACCCGATTCTAAGCGTTGGCCAAATCGTGCCACAGGTGTTCAATGTGGAAACCTCTAAAGCGACCGAATGTGAAGAAGCAAAAGGGGTAAAGAAAGAACACAGGGATTTATTAATTATTTACACACAACCAAAGCAGGGAAGAAAAGAAATGTAATTTACAGGGAAATGGAAGGAGCAGAAGGACACAGAGCAATTTCTAGCTTATCTATACAGTCTTACTTAAACCCCAGGACAACACAGACAAACAGACGACAATCAGACTTACACGAATGGGGAATGAAGGCAGGAACGAATGGCTGGAAGGATGAGAAGGTTCAGGTGGTCCACAGAGCTGGAAGGATGCGGGTCCGGTTCGTGTAAACGACAAGGCTCGAGGTGAGCGGCCGTCGACCCTTCTCAATCTCGTTCGCACGGCGGCGTTTCTTCGTAGCAGCAGGTCGAAACTGCCGTCAAAGCTCAACTCACTGCGGTGGACTCAGCTGCGGTGGATTCAGCTGCGGTGGACTCGGCTGCGGTGGACTCAGCTACGGTGGACTCAGCTGCGGTGGACTCCTTACTCATCTCTTTCAGCAGTCCCTCCCAGCTTCCTTTTATGAGGCGCATGGCGATCAAGCCGCCGGCCTTTTGGAAACGCCCATCGGTGAGCTCGCCTCGGCCTTGATTGGTCGCGAGGGCTCACCGATCCCGCCCCTTGATGAGGCGTTGGCAAAGCCACGCCTTGTTCCTGGCACTTGGCTGACTCCTCCCACCTTCCGCTCCGAGATGACCTCGTGTTCAATGGAGTCTGAGGTGCTGACAATAAGCCAAAGCAGTAGTGGCGAACGCCGCCGTACTGGCGCTTTTTAGGAGGCCATGGGGGTGTCGGAGGGATCCTATCTTATTCGATTCGGTGCAATGCAGTGTCAACTAATGGGCAACAGAGCCTTAAACTGGAACACATAATAAGGAAATAAATATTTAGAAGGGTATATGATTTTCTACGTGCATGCGATGGACTAACTAAGGGGACAACCTTTGACCTTTACACAAATGGAGGTATTTACAAACATCATCACATTACTTACAGAGGGTGATATTTACAAACACAGGATTCTCAAATCCGCAATATATATATACATATATATATATATATACAGTATATATATACGTATATATATACACATACATACACACACACACATACATACATACATACATACATACATATATACTGTCCAAATAACTATGTGTCATTTTCACAAGCAGGGCCAAGTCAGCAAATTTTGACGAACTTGAAATTTATAACCTAAACAGCTGAAATATATTTCAAATATTTAATGTATGTATATATGTATGAGGTGAGCCATGCATACATAATTATATACATACATTACCGTAAATATGCACTTCTTCATTTTTGTTGCAAAACATTACATTTTGCTGTGTTGGTGTTGGCTGGTCTCCATACCAGTAAACTGCTGATGTGCAGCTTTCTCTACCTTGGATGACGTATGGTCTGATCTGCACTATTTTGACCATCAATATAACCACCTTTAGAGGCCATTTTTCCCCGCAAAGCGGGGGTTGGCCTTTTTCGGGGACCGTGGTTGTTGTTTTTTTGGTCCCCTTTTTGAAGCAATGTTTTACGGCCGGATGCCCTTCCTGACGCCAACCCTTTTTGCCGCCTTTAACGACAAACAGGGAATTACCAGTGAACTGGTACTCAATTAGCCGCCCTCGGAAGGATGACAGGCTGAGTCAACCCCCCTGGCGTTAATTCAGCGATCGACCAGGATTCAAACCCAGGATCCTAGGATCCTAAGCCGGCACCCTAGCCACTAGCCCAACACCAGGGTTGACCATCAATATGGTAGAGGAAAAAGAGGAGAGTGAATTAAGTGCTCACACCTTAACTAATTTCCTACACTTCGTTTTAGTTTCAGTTTCCCCATAAAAGTAATAAAAGTCACCTATGGTGGTTTAAAAATGAGAACGTTATTGAGGTGTATCTTCTCTTCTTGGCAGACAAGTGAGGGCCTATTATATTAATTTAACCTCAATCCCTGTCCGTGCGAAGCAAAGACATGTGATATGTAGAGCCTGCGTTAGCCATGGGGAAGAGAGCGGCTTTTTAAAGCTTTCAAGGCCCTCAGAAGAATTGTTTGATGGAATACAAAATTAACGAGAGCTAACAGTGCATACGGTATGAGGTAAGTTGAGGCAAGGCAGATGTTTTGAAGCAGTTATTAACCAGTTAAAGTTTCAAAATATGTTAAAATGTAATCTACAGTATGTTCATAATCCCATGATGCCTTTTTTTTCATCTCTCAACATTGTTTTATGAGGCACACAGTAGTTTTTTCCACAAAGGTGTAATTGCTCTCGATATAAACAAAGGAATGACATTAAAATTAGGAAACTTTATTATAATTGCTAATTACAAAATTGTTGTCTTTATAATAAACATATTAATCAAAATAATAACAATGATGTCACCACGAAACGTGGATGCCTAATATATATATATATATATTACACACACACAAAATATACACGCACCTATATATGTATATTGTTACAGACACGACTTATTAAGATGTTATGCTGGGCCGAGCGGAATGGCCGCCGTGTTCGCACAAGTTACCCGATTATACTCGAACGTTGGCCGAATCGCGCTACGCTAGATCAATGAAGGAAAGGACACAACGGCTAGGTTAAATGACACGACACCAGGGGTACAGTTCTCAAGACCTCCGGAGGAGGATATAATATGGGATATGCGGAACGCTTAGATTACACGGCACAGAGGTACAGCACAGAAAGGTGGGCACTTATACACGGTCTTATCTTATACCCGACAGACCACAGACAAACGGGACAAGACTGACTCACACAGGGATTGATGGCAGGGGAGGGCAGGTAGTCGATGGCTCAAGGTGCACCTTGGCTCAGGGCCAGAATCGACTCGGTCCGGTCCAGAGATGCGGGAGGTATCTTTGCGCTGGAGGTGGCGTCCGTTCTCCTTCGTAGCTGAGGCGCATCTGACGTCACCTCCGGTAAGTGGCTGCGTATATCCAGCGGGGTGTGACACGCCCTTGGCTCGTTAGCTCCGCCCCAGATGGAATCGGTCCGCCGCTTCTTATTGGGTGCGGGGGGGTTACCGGGCTCCACCCTTGACGAGGAGCTGACAGTCAGCCCCTGTGTGGTAACCCCGTCGGAGCACATGGTCAATGGCGGCTAACCAAGCCGGAGTGAGGACGCGCACTCCCCGCGCCGCTGTTGTTGTTGTTGGTGTTGTTGCTTCATGAGATGATGGGAGGATGCGGAGATGAGATTGTGGGGAGGTATTGGGAGGTCCTAAACTTACTACTGGTGCCATACAATCACATTCTGGTGCAATGAAGAGTCAGAATTAATGGAAACGAGTCCTTAACTGACATAGACTAAGAATAACTAGCAAGATGTCCTATAGTTGTCTACGTGAGATGCGGTGAACCTGGGCACGACATTTAATGGGGGAAAAAGGGGAAGGTCGGGGCTACAGAGTGTTGTTTACAGACAATGGGACTAGGGAATGGGGGATTGGGGATAGTTGGGGAGTATTGGGGAAATAGGGGAATATTTACAAGCGGATATGGATGGAGGCCAAATCCCATATCCGCAACATTGCACCCTTCTCTACCTCGGGGCGGCCCGACCCGATAAATTTTTACCTACTTTAGTGTGGCACTCAGATGTAGTTCCCTCTACTATTAACTCTACCCTGAGTGCGACAGTTTTACAGATGTTCACAAATGAGTAAATATGTCCCCCTGCGACGTTGCACCCTTCTCCTCACAGAAACACACCCACAGTATAACCGAATCGCGGAAAGAATCCTCAAACTAAACATACAGCCGGTAGGGAGCATTATTTACACAAGACTACACTGATATTTACACTACGATCCAGGACCTGTTTTTGGAGGAACACATGCAGATGTTATGCATAGAGAGAGCACGCATGCCAGCATCGATACACCAACCCACGAGTGCTCTGTGGCCTTACGGCCTTTAATAATGTGCAGAGCACCCCGTTCAAGCACCAAAAGCACCACCCCATAACACAGTCAGCACCATCCGGTGCACCAATAAAATGTTCATAAATCACCGGTGGTGTCGCAGCCGGCCGATGTTCTGCCGCTGGTCTTGCCTTCGTGTGGTGCACTTGGCCTTCTGGCTTCTTTCAAAAATAAAGAAAGGCGCCAACCGCGTCCATTTCTGTATTGTGGCCGTCAGGGGGCCAACTAAAAGTGGTTCACCTGTATGGCATAGGTGCCACGTTGACCCATAGGTCCATCCACGGGTGGTGCTTGCCCGCAAGAGAACTGCGGTCCATGGTGGGCGGCCACAAAAATTGCGGTCCATATGGTGTATCGATCCCGGCAGCAAGCAGCGAAAGTGCAGGCCCACAACTGCGGAGCCAGCACCTCTCTCTCCTCTCTCTCTCTCTGCCCCAAAGCCAGATCCTTGGAGGTGGGAGACAAAAGAAGAAGACAAGTGAGTAAGGTGGTAAGGGCGCAAAAGTGCACGCAATATAAGGTAATGCACACTGGGGGCACATGGGAACCAGGTGAGACAGGTACGTTCCTACCGTATGCCCCCGCCCCCACCAGGTAACCTACATTGCCCCTCCCTTACCCCTTACTGTATCCACAAAACACAACACTACCCATAAACATCTACTTTACAAATCAACAAACGTCCATACTGTCTTCCCCGTTCCTCCCATAAACCAAATTCGTCTTCTCTCCCTCCTAACCAATCAAATTTGCCATTTTCAACTCTCATCAAAATTTGCCATCTCCAACTCAACATCATAATTTGCCATCACCAATTCATCATCAGTCCCTCCTAAGGAGGGAGAGATGGAATCACCCCAATGTCTCATCCACGTCGTGATGCGTCTCACCAATCCACACAGCAATTCTCATTTCCTGCACACAGAACAAAGAAACACAGGTGTGGAGTCATCATCACCACAGGTAAGTGGCTGCGTATGGTGTGACAGGTTCATCAATCCTAACTATTTCCTAAATGACTTTAACAACTTTACATTACCCGGGGTCTTTCTCCTGCCAAACCATTGGCCCTCTTACACTATGGGTTCTAAAAACCAATTCCCATTGACCAAACTGTGGTGCTTTTCAATTTGGGGTCTCACTCCCCCGATTCAACACTCGGTGATCTCGCACAATTTCTGGGCTGTGACGTGTAGCTCTCCCAGCAGGTCTACCCACCTGCACACCTCCACCACTGCAGTTGCCTCCGAGCTTACCTGCTCCTTACCCTAACCTAACTACCTGGGGAAGGCCCTCTGGCGCTCTCCCCACTCGGTGCCCTCTCTGGCACTGGGCTACCCGGGTCCGTCCTCCGGATCCTCAGGCCCCACTGACACTAACGGCTCCCAGAGCCCACCTGCGGCCTCACCTGGCCGACATCCTCACAGTGGTGGAGTGCCCAACCAACTACACACACTAACAGGCTACACGCCCAGCCATTTCCACAACACTAATGCACCCATCCGCAATACCATTCTGCAACCGCACCACAAATGCCAATATCCAACCACAATTTACCTATACCCTCTACCTAACACTTACACTACCCGCCCCGGGTATCCGTGATGGGGGTCCACTCTTCTCCCATTCACACCTTCGCACCATGCACACCACTCCACAATTTCCACCATTCTCACTCCATGTATTCCACACACCTGTTCTTGCACACCTGTGCTCTCACACCTGGTGCCACCTGCACCCTTCTCTCCCCAAGCACTTTCGCGCTGATCCACCACACTCACTACTCATACACTGCTCCACACACCTGTCCAGTTCTCACACAGCATCATCTCATCTAACTACTCCCCTCTGAAACTTGCGCTTCCCAGTCGTCCCTTTAAACTATTGCGCTCCCACGTCATTATCATCCACATTAAACTACCTGCGTCCCCACTACAGGTATCAGTCACTAACTAAACTTAACGTCACCTAATGTCATCTTCGCTAGATCCCTATTAATATAACCTAACCCACCCGGGCTAGTTTTCACTGCCATCACCCCATAATCTATAGCGCATTTGCCCCACCCTGGGAAGGGTGGCAGGGATGCCACCCTTACCCACCGGGCCCATCGCTCACTACCAATTTTGCACATCAAATTTCAACAAATCAAAAATTTGCCAATCACTACTCATCATCTGCCAATCATTACTGCCAATCCTTTGCCAATCATCAAATTTTGTTTTTCTCTAATTTTGGGGCCAAAACACTATCCTCTTCACACAGTCTACTCACTAATGCCTCTCGGTGCGCCAATTCCTGTCCAAAGCCCGGCTTCGTAAAGCCGAGCAATGAATGCGGGTTGTTTGGTGCCAGCGGCTGGATACGTCCCGCATTTGTGGCAGGGACGGGGGCTTACCCGGGCCGAGATCCCACGCACCACCTTGGCGTGGAGCCATCCAATGTCCCACTCTCGACCTGCCGGCACGTCTCACCAAAAAGTGGTCGCCATGACGACCCTTCCTATCGGCCTGCCCGCTCCGCCTAGTGGAGCCCGGACGCGGCCGTTCCAAGCGAGTCACAGCGTGGATCGCGTACGGCGGTTCTTCCGAAACCGCCGTGGTTCGGATCCCCGCTGGTCCTCGCGGCACACGAAGCTGCCCGACGCGCACCGAGGGCCCGATTCGGCTATAAGTCGTTCTAACCTTTAACCCGGTCACCGTCGATGCTTCATCTGCATGCTTACAAGCATACGCTACCCCTTTCTTGCTCATACCTCCTGCTGTTTCCATGCTCCTCGTCGTACCTTCTCTAACACACCCAGGTACACTCATTCCACTCCCAGCCTTGGTCACACACCTGACCACCGAAGACTTTGGCACACATTCGTTGCTCGCACACCTCACCAACACACCTCTTCGCGCCCCCTCCTCGGTCACCTCCTCTGTGACAATCACAGGTGTGCTCTCTCTCACACACCCAACCACGTGCCTCACTACCAATTCCAGCGTGCATTCCCACTCACGCTCTACCATTCCAGGTGTGCATCCTTCCATTCCAGGTGTACATCCTCGCTCACCTGTCACAACCAACTCACGCTCCTTGTCACTCTCACTACTCTCACCTCCATTCTTGACAACGCACTCACCCTTACTCCCGACAGCGCACTCTTTCCTCATGCACCTGTCCGTTACACACCTTCCTCGCGCACACTCTCCCGTCACACCCTCTGTAACACTTACCACACCGCGCTTCCATGTGCTCCCTCGCACACGCGCTATGACCGACTCACTCTCGACAGCACCCTCACTCCTTGGCATGCACTTTTTCCTCACACACCCCAGAGTCGGACTTTCTCGCACACCTCCTTTTTCGCACACCAGACCTGTCGCACACTTCACCAACGGCCTCTCACGAACACCCGGATCCAAACCAATCCCCAAGCTTCTTAAATCACCTGGCGCATCATACGCACGACCATATTGGTCACCACTTACGCCGGGTCCTCTTCCTCTTCGCTTCTCCTCCATCACCTGCGAATCCCTCATCCGGTTAATGAGCACATCATCACGATCCAAACACAGACTTTGGACCAATTCTTTTATCTCCTCTTTTATCTCTTTCTTATCCCCTCTCCGTCGCTTCTTAATTTCGCTCACCCCTTCTTCCACTTCTTCTAATTTCTGCTTCACCTCTTTTATTTCCCGGTACGTCTCCTCAAGCTCGTCCTCCAAGGCTACCTTGACCGTTTCCATGTGCGCCCTCACCTGCCGGTCCTTCGTCTCCATTACCTCTGTCACCTCGTCCAACCTCGTTGTCAGTCCCTCACGTACCATCTGACATTGCCTCTTTGTCGCTATCAAGTCGTTTTTTATGTCGTTTTGTGTCGCTTTTAACCCTCCTAATACCGCAGTGTTCCTTTGAACCTGCTCCGTTAGTCCTTTTTGTCCCTCTGTCAGCTGTTCCACCTCCTGCGTCAGGTCCTCTATGCCCCCTTGCAATTTTACAGTCCCCTTTCTCACCTCCTTCTCCATGTGCTCCTTACAGTGCCTCACCTCCTCGCGCACTCCTCCGACCTCCTCACTCACACCTCTTCTGATCTCTTCTCCCATCACTTGCATCTCCTGCCCAGATGCCACCCTCATCTGCTCCATTTCCTCCCTGTGAGCATCCAGTTTGGTCTCTACCCCCATTCTGACCCCCTCTATCTGCTGCCCCATTTGTTTAACTTCCCTTTCCGCTTGGTCCCTCATGTCCCTCAATTTGCCTTCCATACTGTTTTCTAACCCCTCTAACCCCTTTTGCATCCCTTCCATTTGATTCTCCTGAACGGCCATTCTGTTTTCTACCCCCATTAACCCCTCCTGTATTTCCCCTAATCTATTGTCTAATCCCTCTATTCTACTCCCTAACCCCCCGATCTGGGCCCCCATGTCATTCCTTAAACCCCCGATCTGGTTTCCCATGTCATCCCTTAAACCCCCGATCTGGTTTCCCATGTCATCCCTCAATTTCTCGCTATTCTGGGCCATAAGGGCCTTCATTTGTATTAAAAAAAGGTTCAAATCTACCAGCGGCGCTACTACGGTCGCGGGCTTGGTCGCCGTGGCCATGTGCGAGGCGCCATTTTGCTCGCCCGTAACCTCGTGCGCGACGACGCTATTTTGCGACCCTGCCACCCTCACTGCTCCGCTCTCCTCATGTCCCTCAATTTGGTCCTGGATCGACCCTGCCTCACTCTCCTCTACCGGAACCCAGCCGTCTTGGTCTGCCATAGCGCGACTTTCAAAATTCGGGTTTTTATTTTTTTTTGTAAAACACAATTAAATTTCGCCGTTATAATTTCGAGCGCGTGAAACGCGCTCCGGGACCGATCCCACTTCCCGACACCAATTGTTACGGACACGACCTATTAAGATGTTATGCTGGGCCGAGCGGAATGGCCGCCGTGTTCGCACAAGTTACCCGATTATACTCGAACGTTGGCCGAATCGCGCTACGCTAGATCAATGAAGGAAAGGACACAACGGCTAGGTTAAATGACACGACACCAGGGGTACAGTTCTCAAGACCTCCGGAGGAGGATATAATATGGGATATGCGGAACGTTTAGATTACACGGTACAGAGGTACAGCACAGAAAGGTGGGCACTTATACACGGTCTTATCTTATTCCCGACAGACCACAGACAAACGGGACAAGACTGACTCACACAGGGATTGATGGCAGGGGAGGGCAGGTAGTCGATGGCTCAAGGTGCACCTTGGCTCAGGGGCAGAATCGACTCGGTCCGGTCCAGAGATGCGGGAGGTATCTTTGCGCTGGAGGTGGCGTCCGTTCTCCTTCGTAGCTGAGGCGCATCTGACGTCACCTCCGGTAAGTGGCTGCGAATATCCAGCGGGGAGTGACACGCCCTCGGCTCGTTAGCTCCACCCCAGATGGAATCGGTCCGCCGCTTCTTATTGGGTGCGGGGGGGTTACCGGGCTCCGCCCTTGACGAGGAGCTGACAGTCAGCCCCTGTGTGGTAACCCCGTCGGAGCACATGGTCAATGGCGGCTAACCAAGCCGGAGTGAGGACGCGCACTCCCCGCGCCGCTGTTGTTGTTGTTGGTGTTGTTGTTTCATGAGATGATGGGAGGATGCGGAGATGAGATTGTGGGGAGGTATTGGGAGGTCCTAAACTTACTACTGGTGCCATACAATCACATTGTGGTGCAACGAAGAGTCAGAATTAATGGAAACGAGTCCTTAACTGACATAGACTAAGAATAACTAGCAAGATGTCCTATAGTTGTCTACGTGAGATGCGGTGAACGTGGGCACGACATTTAATGGGGGAAAAAGGGGAAGGTCGGGGCTACAGAGTGTTGTTTACAGACAATGGGACTAGGGAATGGGGGATTGGGGATAGTTGGGGAGTATTGGGGAAATAGGGGAATATTTACAAGCGGATATGGATGGAGGCCAAATCCCATATCCGCAACAATATATACAGACTTGGCATTTAATATGGAATTTTTTTTTCTCTTGGCTTGGGTTTACTTTCTGAACTCAGTATGTGAATGTGGTGAGTTTCTTTTACCCTTCGGTGATGTCTTTGTTGAAAGAACCATGTCACTGATTGTCTTTTGCAGCAACACGTCAATAACAGGATTATATCACAGGTGGCGTGACAAAATGTAAGGACAGGTACATTTGACGATTGGCTTCACAATCGGGTATATAAGGGTTGTTGCGTTCTGTATTCGTGGAAAACAACTGCTGCACGTCTACAAAAGTTATTGCCGCTTCCTCTGGAGATGGTCCGTCAACTTGACAATGCTGTTTGTCATGGAGTGGTGGCTTTACGAAATTCTGGCATGAAACAGCGTGCGATTGCTCGGCAATATGGCATCACTCAAGGTCAGGTATCAAAGATCCTGAAACGAAATGCTCAGAGGGGGGCCCCTACTCCAATACCAAGGCCAGGACGTCCACGCAGAAGCACAGGGAGAGATGATCGCCAGCTGCACCGGTTAGTCTGCAATGGCCATACCAAGTCAGCTAATCGGCTTAGGGCTGAGTGGCAGCAACTGACAAATGTGCCTGTATCCAGAAGGCTAGTCAACCAACGACTGGTTCCAGCAGGCTATCGTGCCAGGCGTCCCCTGAGAAAGCCACGCCCGACCAGACAACACAGCCAGCGCCGATTGCAGTGGGCCAGAGAGAGCCGATTGCAGTGGGCCAGAGAGAGCCAGAGAGAGCCGTCAATGGCAGCCAGGACACTGGAATCACGTGACCTTCAGTGACGAGTCGAGATTTCTGGTCTATCGTCAAGATGGCCATGTCCGAGTATGCAGACAAGTATATATATATATATATACTTGTGTGTGTGTATATATATATATATATACTTGTGTGTGTATATATATATATATATATATATATATATACTTGTGTGTGTATATATATATGTATATATACTAGTGCGGTCACCCGTGGGAATCCCACGGGCATGGACGTCTTCATTTAGATGTTGCACATTCAGTTTTACAAACTGGTTGCTGGCAATTATCAGATCCACAAATAATGTAATCCATTCAATGTATTTACTTCTGATAACACGTGAATGCATGTGTGTTCACATGGGAAATACAGTTTGAAATGTGTCATTACATCTCATGTGAAACGTGACTTCAAGCGCTCAAATCCTTTCCGCACACTGCACCGGGGAATGGATCACCCATAGGGGAGTGGGTCACACTCACACACACACACACACACACACACACACACACACCACACACACACACACACACACACACACACACACACACACACACACACACACACACACACACACACACACACACACACACACACCTGTAGCTCCTCAGTGAAAGACACATTAAACCCTGCTTAGAGTTTGCAAAAAAGCACCTAAAGAATCTCAGACTGTGAAGAAACAAGATTATGTGGTCTTTCACATGTCTTTCACTGAGGAGAGGCTTCCGTCTGGCCACTCTGCCATAAAGCCCAGGTCGGTGGAGTGTTGCAGTTATGGTTGTCCTTCTGGAAGTTTCTCCATCTCCACACAGGATCTCCGGAGCTCAGCCAGTGACCATCGGGTTCTTGGTCACCTCTATTACAATGGCCCTTCTCCCCCGATTGCTCAGTTTGGCCGGGCTGCCAGCTCTAGGAAGAGTCCTGGTTGTTCCAAACTTCTTCCATTTAAGAATTATGGAGGCCACTGTGCTCTTGGGAACCTTCAATGCAGCAGAAATTTTTCTGTAGGCTTCCCCAGATCTGTGTCTCGACACAATGCTGTCTCTGAGCTCTGCAGGCAGTTCCTTCGACCTCATGGCTTGGTTTTTGCTCTGATATGCATTGCCAGCTGTGAGACCTTATATAGACAGGTGTGTGCCTTTCCAAATCATGTCCAATCAATTGAATTTACCACAGGTGGACTCCAATCAAGGTGTAGAAAACATCTCAAAGATGATCAAGAGAAATGGGAGGCACCTGAGCTAAATGTCAAGTGTCATAGCAAAGGGTATGAATACTTATGTCAATGTGATATTTCAGTTTTTATTTTTAATAAATTTGCAAATCTTTCTAAAATCCTGTTTTCCTCTTTGTCATTATGGGGTATTGAGATCAGATTGATGTTGAAAAAATGAATTTAAACGATTTCAGCATAAGGCTGCAACATAACAAAATGTGAAAAAAGTGAAGGGGTCTGAATACTTTCTGAACGCACTAGATATATATATACACACTAGCAGAAGTACCTGGCATTGCCGGGCGGGGAGGGGAGGGAAGGGGGAAGGGGAGGGGAACAGGGGGGAGGGGAACAGGGGGAGGGGGAGGGGAGGGGAGGGGAACGGGGGGAAAGGGGAATGGGTAGGGGGGAAAGGGAGGAGCATGGGGGAAAGGGAGGGGAGGGGGGAGGGGGATGGGGAAGGGGTAGGGCAGAAAGGAAGGGGTAGGGGGGAAAGGGAGGGGCATGGGGGAAAGGGAGGGGGAGGGGGGAAGGGGAGGGGGGGAAGGGGAGAGGGTAGGGTGGAGGGGGTAGGGGGGAGGGGGGAGGGGGGAAAGGGAGGGGGAGGAGGGAAGGGGGAGGGGAGGGATATCGATGGTTACTGACAATTGATCACATCCAGAAATGATGTAATCCACACAATTTATGTACATTTACATAACGTTCATAGGAATACATGGCCGTGTAGATGGGAAATACAGTTTGTTTGAAATAAATCACAATATCAGATGAAAATGAAAAAACACCTATGTGGTGTGAATGGCAATGTTCCTCGCTGAAATGTGAAAAAACTGAATTACCGTGCGAACGCATAACTGTGAGATTATGGCGGCAAAGTTGGAACATCACGTGATCCTAGCAGAAGTACCCCCCGGCATTGCCGGGTGGGGGAGGGAGACCCGTACATTCCCAACCCGTACATTCGCCCTCTCGACTCAAGCTCGTATTCGATTCGTATTCGAAATCGAAAGGGGAAATCCTTCGTATTCGAATTTGTAAACACGAAATATGAATTAAAATTTAATTCATATCGCACAAAATCGACACAAAACACGATCGCATAAAGGTGAAAAACGCAATCGCTTTTCGCCCTGAATCACGTGCAAACGTGTGACTGGATGGAACATCACGTGATCGCTCTGAGCGAATCAGCGAGCTGCTCGCACTGGCTGAGATTAGCGGGTACTTCGCTGAAATGCGCTGAGATAAATATGAATAAAAAATATGGATCTCGTCAAATATGGTCTCAGCCATGTTCGTCCCAGGCTCAATGGCCATGTCTATGCCAAATATCAAGCACGTGAGCCTCTCTGTTTCGGAGTCTATCGGTAACATTACACACACACACACACACACAAACTGTTTTATATATATAGATATATAAATATAAAAACATATATATATCTCTCTCTATATATATATATATATATATATATATATATATATATATATATATATATATATATATATATATATATATATATATATATATATATATATATATATATATATTGTAACGAATTTGAGAAGTGTAACGGTTTTGAAAAGTGTAACAATTTTGGAGGAAGTGTAACGAATGTGAAAAGTATGGTTTTGTTGTGTGTAACACCTCGTAATGTAAATAATGGTCGCAGCCGTCCTCCTAGTTAATTCCATGAAACTTACACACAGGCCACGATATATCTTTTTAAATAGTTTATTTCCTTATTCCATGTAGGCTAAATATGTGTTTCCCACTAGATTGACTCTGCATTGTATCAAACGAAATAAGCGTAGGCCCCTTTCAATTTCCCCAATCATCTCCGCTCTCCAAAGTTCCTTTCAAAAGCGGTGCGAGTGGTGTTCAATCCCGCAAGCCGCCATTGCCCATGTGCTCATCTCGGAGAAGAGGGGGGTAGGAGCCGCCAACTCACAGGCGTGGCACGTCGTCATGATCAAAGGAGGAATCGGACAGCCCTAACAGCCAACCAGCACCGCGGTTAGCGACCCGGTAGGCGTGCCCTCGCAGCCGGCGGCTTGATTCCGCCCCGAGTAATAAAAGCGACTGGAAGGGACTGCTTCGGGAGAGGAGAGAAGAGATGACATGAGAGAGGACATGAGAGATGAGCTGAGCTGTGAGCTGTGAGCTGTGAGCTGTGAGATGAGAGACGCTCCAAACCAAAAAGGAGAGATACTTGGAGAGGAAACCAGCTTTGAAGAGACGCGCTGAGAGGAGGGAGACGGCTCCACCAGAAGGAGAGGAGCAGGTGTGACCGAGCCAGCGCGTGACGTCTACAGCATCGGCAGCGTCGACGCGACCGAGGGTTTTCCCGCCAAAAACGTGAAGAATTGGTAGCTGCTACCTCCAGCCCTGCCGGTTGCAGGGACCTGACCCTGCCTCCCTCTCCAGCAACCCACCTCAAGCCATACCTGCCTGCAATATCCCCCGTGTAAGTGTGAACGTCGTCTGTCCTAATCGTTGTCCTGGGGTTAAGTAAATTGAATAGTATAAGCTAACGATGCACTGTGTGACTGCTTCTTCCATCCATTGCTTGTAAATAATTTTGGTCGCTCCTTCTTTTTGCTTGTGTGTGTATAATAAATCTGTTCTTCCTCTGTACTCTGTCTTCTTCTCTTTTCCTTCTCTTTCGGTCGCTTTAGAGGTTTCCCGATTGAATATCTGTGGTGCGATCTGGTCAACGTTGGGGGAGTCGGGCCAATTGGGGATCCTGTAACGGTCGCGGTTGGACAATCCGCTCGGCCCATCATAACATCTAAACCGCGAACCGTAACAATATATATATATATATATATATATATATATATATATATATATATATATATTGTTACAGACGCGGCTTTTAGATGTTATATTGACCGAGCGGTGGTGTATTTAACCGCGCCACGAACAGTTCCTCCCCGATTAAAACCCGATTTCGCCCGACGTTGACCCGATCGCCCCACAGATATTCAATCGGGAAATCTCTAAAGCGACCGAAAGAGAATGAAAAAGAAGAAGAAGAAGAATACGGAGGAAGAACAGGTTTTTATTATACACACACAAGCAATGGATGGAAGAAGCAGTAACACAGCGAATCCTTAACTTACACTATTCATTTTTACTTAGCCCCAAGACAAACGAGCAGGACAGGACGTTCACACTTACACAGGGGATAATTGCAGGCAGGTAGGCTTGAGATGGAGGCAAGGTCGGGAGGCCGCCGTTCGCAATTCCTCGCGGTTTTGGCGGGAAACCCTCGTCGTGTATCCGCTGTGGTCGACGGCACGCGCTGGTTCGGCACACCTGCTCCTCTTCTGGGGTGGGGCCGTCTCCCTCCTTTCAGCGCGTCTCTCCAAAGCTGGTCTCCTTGCCGAGTACCTCTCCTCTTTTGCTTGGAGCGTTTCGCATCTCACCGCCTCTCTTTGGTGCAGCCTCTTTGCTCCTCTCCCTGGGTCATCTCCAGCTCATCTCCCAAAGCAGTCCCCTGCAGTCGCTTTTATCACCTCGAGCGAAATCAAGCCGCCGACTCCGAGGGCACGCCTACCGGGTCACTCACCGCGGTGTTGATTGGCTGTTAGGGCTGGTTCACTCCTTTCCTCTTATGACGAGGTGGAGACACGCCTTTCTTCCCCAACCTTACCTCGTGGCCAATGGTGGTTTGAAGAAAACCGGCCAAAATGCGGAAGGCAATTGGAAGGGAAGTTTTGGGGAAATTGGAAGGGCCTACGCTTATTTTGTTTGATACAATGCAAAGTCAATCTAGTGGGAAAACACATACTTAGCCTACATGGAATAAGGAAATACACTATTTAAAAGATATATCGTGACCTGCGTGTATATTTCATGCAATTAACTAGGACGCTGACTGCGACCATTATTTACATTACAGGGTGGTACCGTACGTTTGTAACGTTCACATTGTAACGTTTCCATTGTAACGTTTTCACATTCATTACACTTCCTCCAAAATTGTTACACTTCTCAAAAACCGTTACACTTCTCAAATTCGTTACACACTTCTCAAAATCGTTACAATATATATATATATATATATATATATATATATATATATTGGGGTTTTGAGAACCCTGCACTTTGTAAATTGTTGTAAATATACCCCTTTGTAAATAATTATTTTTGTAAATACCTCCATTTCTTGTAAAGGTCAAAGGTCGTCCCCTAGTTAGTCCACATTGCAACACGTAGCGAACCATAGGCCCTCTTCGTAGTTATTTCATTATTATGTGTTTCAGGTTAGGCTGTGTTTCCAATAGTTGACTCTACATTGCATCAATCAAATAAGATAGGCCCCCTTCAACTTCCCCAAACGTCTCTTTAAAGTGCCAGTAAGGTGGCGTTCGCCGCAGTTGCATTGGGCTGTTTTGTTGGCATCACACTGCCAAAACTCCATTACGCACGAGGCCAAGAACGGAGAAGAAGGGGGGAGGATCCGCCGGATCACGGGCATGTCACCAACTCGTCATCAAAGGTGGAGTCAGAGAGCCCTTACCAACCAACCAGCGCCGAGGTGAGCCAACCAATGGTGTGTCATCAGAGCTGGCGGCTTGATACGGCCGACAGCAATATAAGGAACTGTGAGGGACTGCTTCCAGAGAGACGCGTAAGGAGGCTGATGACCGAGGAGGAAGAACCAGCGCCGACGACCGGGTTTTCGCCGCTGAACCTGACTCTGAGCGAGGGCGTGCACGCGAGACCACCAACGGCGTGCCGCGATCCCCGGACCTCCGTACTAGCCAGCTCTGTGGACCGTCTGCCCCTCTCATCCTTCGTCCAGCCATTCGTGCCTGCAATTCCCATTCGTGTACGTGAGTTTCTTCTGTCTGTATTGTCCTGGGGATAAGTAAGCCTGTATAAGCTTGCCCTGTGTATCTGCTTTCTCTTCTGTAAATTACTTTCGTTTCTCTTTCTTTGGTTTTGTGTAAATAAAATTAATAAATACCTGTTCCTCCTTACTTTGGTTTCCCTCGTCCTATCGTCTTCGTGTTTTCCCTATTGAATATCTGTGGCTCGATTTCAGCAGAACCGCTTTTGAATCGGGTTAGTCTATTGCTAACTGCTCGAACCTCGGATTGCTAAACCGCTCGCCAATTACCATCTTGTCCGGGATTCGAGCGGTACTTGTCTCCCTGTTTTGCGGAGGGATTGATAAAGATATTCGAGATACCACCTGGACCAATAACCCTGATCAATCCCATCCCGCAAAAGAGCGTTACAAGTACCAGGACCGGTCGGACGGCCAGCTTAACAGGACAAGGGGATTAACCCCCCCTTGCTAACGGGAGTGCCGTCCCCCGGATCCGTAACAATATATACACAAAGAATTAAGTTAAGCACCCCCCCCCGTTTTTTTACAACCTCGCACATTACAAGTTTGTTGTCGTCAAAACAGTGTAATATACCCATGATATTGCTATATTTTCTGGAGAAGTGATATTATGGTCACATAAAAACATAACAATCATGCCGTTTTCAATATTTTATTCTGAATAATTTAAGGTGAAATTTTTTGGGAATTTTAGGCATATTTTCACCTCAATTTAAGTATGGAGCTATAGGTCCATCACGGACAGTGTGGATGACGTTTATGTTTTCTAACGTACAGTCATTGTTCTGAGAAGACCTCTAGCGATCTTTGCGTCAATAACGTGTGTAGGACCTACGTGATCGGATCACTGACTCAACCAATCACTTTTTTTCACTTTGATCACTCAATTTCATCAATGGATAATTGCTAATGTCATACCAATCATTATTTGATCTCACATACCTTAGAATATATGCCAATGTATACATATACACAAAGAATATATATTAGGGGGTGCTTACCTTAATTCGTTGTGTAGGGGTGCTTAACTTAATTCTTTGTGTATATATATATATATATATATATATATATATATATATATATATCTATATATATCTATATATATATCTATATATATCTATATATATCTATATATATCTATATATATCTATATATCTATATATATATATATATATATATATATATATATATATATATATACACACATATATATACATATGTATGAATGAATGATCGTTTTAAGGCCATTTTCCCCCTCCAGAGTGGGGGTTAGCCTACACTACCGGTCAAAAGTTTTAGAACACTTCAATTCGTCCAGTTTTTATTGAAATTTAAGCAATTCAAGTCCAGTGAATAACCTGAAATGGTACAAGGGTAAGCAGTAAACTGCTCGAGGTTAAAAAAAAGTTTAGGTTTGCAAAAACGGGAAAATAATGTAAATTGCACAGTTATATTGTAAAAAAGGCCTTCTTCAGGGAACAAGTAATGGGTTAACAACTTACAGCTGTTCTGCAGCAATGTAAGTAAATTAAACCTTGAAAGTTGATGCAAACAATTCCTCCAGGTGTCCCAACCTCTGCTGATTACTTGATTACAAACCCCCTGTCTGTATAAAAGCAGTATTGGAACAGACTGTTATTACACCCTCTGAAGCATTATTTGGACAATTTTGCACTGCAGGAAGTAGTATATTGCTATCATAATGCCGAGAAAAAGGCAATTAACAAAGGAAGACAGACAGACCATTATAACCCTTAAAAAAGTGTAGGTCTTTCCTTTGGAGAAATTGCAAAGAAAGCCAAGGTATCAATGAGTACAGTTTCCCACGCCATCAAAAGACACTTGGAAACTGGAGGAAACTCTGAAAGGAAGAGGTCTGGCAGACCCAAAGCCACAACAGAATCAGAAGACAAGTTTCTGAGAGTCAACAGCTTGCGTGATAGGCGGCTCACAGGACAACAGCTTCAAGCACAGCTTGACACTGGTTGAAGTAAGCAAGTCTCAGTTTCAACTGTGAAGAGAAGACTTCGAGCTGCAGGATTGACAGGTCGAGTGGCAGTAAGAAAGCCATTGCAAAGATGGCAAAATAAGAAAAAGAGGCTTGCCTGGGCCATGAAGCACCACCAGTGGACTACTGAAGACTGGAAGAAGGTCTTATGGACCGATGAATCAAAATTTGTTTGGTTCATCACGCAGGGTTTTTGTATGTCGTCGAGTAGGCGAAAGGATGGTTCCTCAGTGTGCGACACCAACTGTCAAACATGGAGGAGGAAGCGTGATGGTCTCGGGATCTTTTGCTGGATCCAGAGTCGGCGACTTGCACAGAGTGACTGGCACCCTGAACCAAAAGGGTGACCACAGCATTTTGCAGCGCCATGCAATACCCTCTGGTATACGCCTAGATGGTCAGGGGTTCATCCTACAGCAAGATAATGACCCTAAACACACCTCCAGGCTATGTCAAAACTACCTTCGAGGAAAAGAACAAGACGGTAGGCTTCAAATCATGGAATGGCCAGCACAGTCTCCAGACTTAAACCCCATCGAGCTGGTTTGGGATGAACTGGACAGAAGTGTGAAAGCAAAGCAACCTACAAGTGCAACACATTTGTGGGAACTTCTGCAACAGTGTTGGGAAGAACTTCCCGAACAATATTTGATTTACATTGTAGAAAGAATGCCACGAGTGTATTCGGCGGTTATATCTGCAAAAGGTGGCTACTTTGCTGAGTCAAAAATGGAAATTAAATTTTGTTAAACAAAATGATTCTTTGATTTCTTTTTTATCTCCAATTTTTTATTTGTTCTATGCTTAATTTCAGAGTACATTGAGACATTAAGCTCCGTAAATTTCAATAAAAACTGGAAAAATTGAGGTGTTCTAAAACTTTTGCATATATTGTTGCAGTTGAGAAATAAAAGAAACCCCCTCGAGTTAATTACACCACAACATGTAGCCCTCATTAGTCAGTTATTTCTTATTAAATGTATAGATCTCGCGAGATCACGGCGAGGTCACGTCTTTTCGAAGCTATTCCATGCGCTCACGCTTTCGAAGCTAAGTAATCTTTCACAATTGTGTTTTTGTCGAGACTGTATCTATCTCATTATTTATTATTTAGTATTATGTGTCGAGACTGTAGACTGTATTATTTACTCACCTGCTTTAACCTCACTCAACATGTCGACTTTCCTACCCATATCCGTGGTCACATTTTGGACCTTGTCTGCTCCACTGGATTAAATTTGCACCATCTCTCTGGCTCCGACCTCACCCTCTCTGACCACTTAGCCATCACTCTGACCATCAACATCCCTGCCCCAACACCAAGGCATTATCGCACGATCAACTTCCGTAAACTAAACGCTCTTTCACCTACCTCATTCTCATCCACCCTCTCTGAAAAAATGTCCACTTCTCCCTTCGTTGACCTCCACACCCCTTCCGACCTCACTGACTACGACAACCACACTCTCTCCTCCTGCCTTGACCAGCTTGTGCCTGTAAAAACCAAAACAGTTTCTTTCACCCATTCTGCTCCCTGGTTTACCCCTGAACTCCGCCTGATGAAAACTCGTGCTCGCCAACTTGAAAGACTCCGCAATAAAACGGGTCTCACAGTTCACTCCCAAGCCTACAAGGACCACCTACAACACTACAAAGATGCCCTCTCCCGCGCCCGCTCCGCCTACTACTCTCAAATTATCCACTCTGGCTCCGGAAACCCAAAAGCACTCTTCTCGACAATAAACAAACTCCTCCGCCCCCTGAACACCACCACCCAGTCATTCACAGTAGACAACTGCATCTCCTTCCTCTCTTTCTTCCAACGCAAAATTGACAACATCTACAACAGCTTGACCATCGCCGCACCCGCTCCCCCTCCAACCACCTGGCCCCCCTTGTCCTGCCATCCCCTGTCTCGGTTCTCCCCAATCTCCCCTACTGACCTCTCTGAACTCCTTATAGGAATGAAAACTGCCACCTGCACTCTTGACCCCATCCCCTCCAGCTTTGTCAAGGCCTCCCTCCCTGCTCTCTCTCCACTTATCATTGCAACAATAAACTCCTCCCTGTCTACAGGCATCGTCCCACCTTCCCTCAAAATTGCTGCTGTTACCCCCATTCTAAAAAAACCTGGTCTAAACCCTGACACCCTAAACAACTTCAGACCCATCTCCAACCTACCCTTTCTGTCAAAAGGTTTGGAACGCGCTGTAGCCGCTCAACTCAAACATCACCTCTCTGCCAATAACCTGTATGAAACATTCCAATCCGGATTCCGCTCCAACCATAGTACTGAAACTGCTCTCCTCAAAATCACCAACGACCTTCTCCTCTCCTCTGACGCTAGCAACCTCAACATTCTCGTCCTCCTCGACCTCAGCGCTGCCTTTGACACCATCGATCACACCATCCTCCTCACCCGACTTGAATCCACCTTTAACGTTACCGGCACTGCCCTCTCTTGGATTAAATCATACCTCTCTGACAGACGCCAGTTCATCTCCATCAATAACTGCAAATCCCCCACTGCTCCCCTCCCCCAAGGTGTCCCCCAAGGTTCAGTTATTGGCCCCCTCCTCTTCATCCTTTACCTGTCCCCCCTCGGTCACTTAATCCGCCGTCATGGTCTCCAATTCCACTGCTTCGCCGATGACATCCAGCTTTTCATCTCCACCAAGTCCGTCTCCACCGCCACCCACTCTATCCTGACAAACTGCATCACTGAAATAAAATCCTGGCTTCAAATCAACTTCCTCAAGCTTAACTGTGATAAATCTGAAATAATCATCATTGGCCCAAAAACGCTCACAAAATCAACCCATAACTTTGCCCTCAACATCGACGGTATCCCAGTATCCACCTCCCCTCACATCCGGAATCTTGGCGTCATCTTTGACCAAACCCTCTCCTTCGACAAATACACTAAACAGATCACAAAGTCAGCCTTCTTTCACCTGAAAAACATTGCTCGTCTCCGCTCATCCCTCTCCTCCACGGCTGCAGAAACCCTCATCCACGCCTTCATCACCTCCCGTCTGGACTACTGCAATAGCCTCCACTATGGTTCACCCTCAATAATCACCAATAAACTCCAATACATTCAGAACTCCGCTGCCCGTCTACTCACCCATTCCCGGACCCGTGACCACATCACCCCCGTCCTTTACAAGCTTCACTGGCCCCCCATCCCCCAGAGAATCCAGTACAAAATCCTCCTCTTGACATACAAAGCCCTCCATAACCTGGCCCCATCCTACCTGGCTGACCTCCTCTCCAGACACACTCCCACCCGCAACCTCCGCTCTGCTGGTACCAACCTCCTGACCCCCTCCATCCGGACCAAATTCAGATCCTGGGGGGACAGGGCCTTCTCAATCGCTGCTCCCACCCTCTGGAACTCACTACCTCACACCATCAGAGACTCCTCCTCACTCACCACATTCAAAACATCACTAAAGACCCACCTGTTCAACACTGCATTCAACATTCAACCCACAGCATCTAACCCCTGACTATCTCTTCTCCTTCTCCCTCCTTTTGCTTTAAATATTTCCCTATTGATTCTTGTCTTTTTGCAATTGTTGTTTTCATGTATTGTTATGCATTATGTTTTCCACTCTGTCAAAGCGCCTTTGGGCTTCTGGAAAAGCGCTATACAAAATAAATGAATTATTATTATTATTATTATTATCTATCGGTGTGTGTACCTATAGCGTGTCTTATAGGAAAATTTTCGGTGTTAATTTTTCGTACATGTATACACAATCGTCGGTTTATGCGTGTCGAGTGTTCTGAGGCCTAGTACTCGTAGGCTTAGGCTACCGTCTCCGACCTTGTGGTTTTGTTTTCTCTCAGCGGTTTGTCGAATGCGCTGCAATTATTTTCGTTCTCTGTTTCGTCCCAGTCGTTCACCCCATACTTCCTTGTTTAATATCTCTACTCAAAAAAAAAAAAAACCCAAAAAAATATTTCCTTCTCAGGTCTTATTCGTTTATTTGTTGTTCTTATTTGTTCGTTCGTTCTTCGTTCACGTTGTTCGTGATCACGCGATCACGTGGTTAGAAATGTATAATCTCTCCCCTGAACAACTGTTTTCTCTCATATGTTATAACACCTTTTTCTTCTTCTCCTATAAAAGGATGCTTTCGTCTTGCTCACCAAATCTATTCATTCCCAAAAAAAAAAATAATACCATCTCTTACAGTTCCTCTTTTCTACATTCCCTAAACTCTCCAGAACTCCACCCCTCCTTCAGCGTCCTCAAACGTATTTTTGACTCGAAGGTCTCAAACTCATTTTGCAAAAAATGTTCGTTTCCCATGAATCGTACACTTTTCAAAATCCAATGTCACCCCTCCCCTCCAAATCGTCCCCATCCCCACTTCTCTCCAAAACTTCCCCATCCCCCCTCCCCTCCAAAACTTCACCATCACCCCTCCCCTCCAAATCCTCCCCATCACCCATCCCTTTCAAATCTCCCCCCTTGCCCCTTCCCTCCCCTCCCTCCTAAACTCCCCCCACACCCCTCCCCTCCGAGACTCTCCCTCGCTTCTCCCCTCCTAGACTCCCCTCTCACCCCTCCTCCTCAAAGCATCCTCCCTGCTTCTTCCCCCTTCCAACTTTCACCTTCATCTCCCCCAACCTTCTGCCTCGCTCTTCCCCCTCCTCAAATAACACCTCACTGTGCCTCACCCAATCTCCATCAAACCTTTTGTCTGCCCCATTCTTCCCTTTCTCCAAGCTATTCTGAAATCTCTGAAATCTCTGACACACCTTCAACAGCTCTCCCTACCTCTTCCTCCTCTTCCACATCTTACCCTACCCCTCCCCCCCTCCCCTGTTCTGTATCCGATGCTCCCCCTTCCTCTTCATTAACGGTATGGACCTCAAACAAACGGGGCCTTCGCTCAAACTTGACTGATCTCTCCATACAGGTTGCTTCTGACAAACCAGATGTGATCTGCTTAACAGAAACTTTCCTCCTTCATGATGTCTCTGATGCCTTGGTATCTCTCCCAGGTTACTCCCTCCTCCGGTATGATAGACCTGAGCCTCGTCCTGGAGGTGGGGTTGCTATCTTTATAAAAAACTCTCTTCCTCACTCGCCCTCCACTGCCCTCTCTCTACCTCACCCCAAGGAATACCTTTGGCTACGGCTTCCCCTTCGCTCCCACCTTTTGTTCATATGTGTGTTGTACCGTCCACCAAACAGTGATGACTCCATCTACATCTCGCTGTCTGATAATATGGACCAACTTCTATCTACCCATCCCAACTCTCTCTTCCTCATATGTGGTGATTTCAATTGTCACCATGCCAGTTGGCTGGGTGTGGGTACCTCTCTCACCAGCCATGGCTCTTCAGCAAAGGACCTCTGCGACTCACTGGGACTGACACAATCTGTCAATTTCCCGACCCGGATCTCAGTCAACGGAGCATCTTCTCTTCTGGACTTTGTTATGACTAACTTCCCTGAAAATGTCTGCTGCTCTTCTTCTGCTCCAATCGGCTCATCTGATCATGTGCTTGTCAAAGTGGACATCTCTCTGACCATTCTCAGAGAGCCTCCTCAGCGTCGACGAGTCTGTCATTTCACTCAGGCCAACTGGCACGGTCTTCAAGCAGCCATCAATCATCTGGACTGGTCTCCCATCTCTACCGCCTCCGACATCAACTCATCCTGGGAATTCTTTCAAAGTAAATTGCTCTCTCTCATGCACAGATATATCCCATCTCGTCTTCAGTTGCCATACCCTTCCTCCCGTCCATGGTACACGGAATCTTGTGGTGAGGCTGTTGCCCTGAAACAACTTGCTTTCGTCTCCTGGAAAGCAAATCCAACGGAAGGAAATCTCATTTCCTTTCACAAAGCCCGAAACAAGTGTGTGTCTACCCTCAGGAGAGCCAGGAAACAATATCTCACCGTTCTCAAGTCCGAACTCTCTTATCTGTCTCCCTCTTCCAAATCCTGGTGGCGTCTGGTCAAATCAGTTTCTGGTGTTTGTTCCCCCTCCATCCCCTCCCTCACCTCAAACGGCTTAACGGCTGACTCCGCACGTGAAAAAGCTGAATGCCTCAACTCTGTGTTTGCCTCTAAATCTTGTGTCCCAAGCACATCCCTCTCTGTACCCACCGTACCCAGTCATACCCAGCTGCTCCTGGACTCTGTGTCCTTTCCTCGTGACAAGGTGGAAAAGTTTCTGTCAACCCTCGACTCTGATTCTGCAACTGGTCCTGACGGCATCAGCCCACGGGTCCTAAAATCATGTTCTTCCACTCTTTCACTCCCTCTTTCTGTTCTCTTCACCCTCTCTTTTGCTCAAGGTCATCTGCCATCTGCTTGGAAATCAGCCAACATCACCGCTTTGCACAAAAAAGGTGCAAAAACAGATCCTAGCAACTACAGACCAATCAGCCTTCTCCCAATTATCAGCAAAGTCATGGAATCCATCATTGCTTCAGATATGAAATCTTTCCTCTTCTCCAATAACTTGATCTCTGATCATCAATTTGGTTTCAGACCAGGTCACTCTACTCTGGACATGCTGCTTCTGCTTTCTCAACAATGGATGGAGGTCCTCAACGCCAAACAGGAAATTAGAGCTGTCTCCCTTGACATTTCACGTGCCTTCGATACGGTCTGGCACCCTGCTCTGCTCACCAAACTCTCCTCCTTTGGTATCCATGGAAATCTCCACGCATGGCTGGCGGACTTCCTCTCTGGTCATAGTCAACGTGTGGCCCTGAATGGGTTTCTCTCATCTCCTCTTCCTGTTCAGGCTGGAGTTCCCCAAGGTAGTGTTCTGGGCTCTGTGCTTTTTCTGGTCTTCATCAATGATCTCTCTGACTCTCTTGAAAATCCTCTCTATCTATTTTCTGACGACTCTACTCTCTGTCGCTCCATTCCTCATCCCTCAGATCAGCAGTCTGCAGCCTCCTCACTCTCTGCAGACCTGGACAAAATCACAGACTGGGCAAACAAATGGAACATGTCTTTCAATCCTGATAAATCTCACACTCTTACGATGTCTCTCCGAAAAGACCGACTGGACAACCCTCCCATCCACTTTCTGAATAATCCTCTCCAAGAAGTTCTGTCACTCAAGCTTTTGGGTCTCACTATTTGCCATGATCTTTCCTGGGAAAACCATATTTCAAATCTGGCCTCCAAAGCCAGTCGCCGACTGGGCATCCTCCGTCGTGCAAAGTCCTTCCTTGGCACACCTGAGCTCCTCACCACATACAAGGCTTTCATCCGCAGCTCTATGGAATACTGCTCTCCCCTCTGGTCTGGTGCTCCTGCCTCACACCTAGCTCGTCTTCACGCTGTTGAAACCAAAGCGTTCAGAATCATTGGAATCTCCCGCGATGAAGCTAACTCCAAGGGCCTTTCACTCACTCACCGCAGGCAGGTTGGTGGTCTTTCCGTCTTCTACCGACTCCTCTCTGGCCTTGCCCCCCCCAGCTCTCTCTGGGCTCTGTCCCCCAAATATTCCTACAGGTCGCACATGATCTGCCTGCAACCCTCTTATGGTTAAACTGTCAAAATCAAGACTTTCTGCTCACTTCACTCCTTCATTCCGCTTTTCTCCCGCCTCTGGAACAAACTCCCTCACTCTCTTCAATCCCACTCCACCCTCCAGGTCTTTAAAACAGCTGTTCACCACCATCTCTTATCCTTCCCCATCCAAAACCTTGATCTTTTCTATCCCCGCTAATTTCGGTCCCCTTGTGTTTTATACCTCTCCCCCCCCCCCTCCCCTTCCCACGCCTCCTCCCCCCAAGCCCTCTCCCTCCCACACTTCTCCCTGGTCTCAAATGTTGTGGTTGTGTGCTTCCCCTTCTCTCCCCATCTTGTCTTCCGCTCCCTATTTTTATATATTTTGTTTGTCTGGTTGATTTGTTTGTGAAATAAATGTTAGCTCTTTCACGAGCCTCGATTCAGTTTACCAAAAAAAAAAGAAAAAAGAAAAAAGAAAAGATCAGCTCCTTTTCCATTGTGTAGTCATTAAAGGTGCATATATGCATTGAGTTAGGCAGGATTCCAACCCCTCGTGTTGTTGAAGAAGACTTTGGTTCGTGGGTGGGCAAGAACGGTCCACGTGGATCCTTCCAGATGGAGTCGTGGTTGAATGACAGCACGTGACCGGCAGCACCCAGTGGTAGGCCGTGGAACCTTCCAGAGGGATGCATGGTTGAATGACAGCACGTGACCGGCAGCGGCCAGTAGGGGTCCATGGAACCTTCCAGAAAGGCATTCCTCCCCATAAAAGGCAAAGCTGGTCGTACTTCATGCTGATCTTTCTCCGTGCTGGTCGTTGTTTGTACTGATTGTCCTTCATGCTGGTCGTTCTTTGTGCTGATCCTTCTTTGTGCTGATCCTCCTTTGTGCTGTCTACCGGATTGACCCATAGGCTACACGCATGAACTGCCCTCATCCGAATCAGCGTCCGCACATCCTCCCAGTAGGAGTCTAACCGGTATGATTTATCCCCTGTGTGCGAGTGTGCCAGGCACCTGTGTTGGGAATAGGTAGGTAAGGATTTATGATAAGCCTGCTCTCGTCCTTTTTCTGTGCTTTTTGTGAATAAAGACGTGTAAATTTTATTTCCTCTCGACCTGCTCGTGTTCGTCTTTTTCCCCATTGACCCGGGCATCGTTCAAACCGAATTTGGCTGCTCGATTAGGTCCGTAGATAACGTAGTGTAAAAACGCGACCCACTCCGCGTGATTCGCTCGGCGCGCCTGATTGAACTCGGTGTGGGATTGCGAGGGGTTCAATCCCCGGTCTTCCCGGTCACGTGGTCTCAAAGGTATTCGGATCACGGTCGGTAACCCTTCGGCCTGTGGTTGGGGGATTTGTGATTGGAGTTGCTCCACATCCCACCGGGCACGAGCCTCGTCGCGGTCGACGGCCCGTGGACCCGGTGTCTATTTGGAAACGAGGACTTAACCCCCCCTGAGTATGTCGACAGACACGGGATCCGCAACAATATGTATATATATATATATATATATATATATATATATATATACGTATATATATATATATATATATGTATATATATGTACATATATATATATATATATATATATATATGTATATATATGTACATATATATACAGTATATATATATATATATATATATATATATATATATATATATATATATATATATATATATATATATATATATATATATATATATATATATATATATATATATATATATATATATATTGTTACGGTCCGCGGATTAGGATGTTATTTTTACCGAGCGGAGGTATAACCGCGGCCGAACTGTTCTTCCCCGATTCACCCGATTTACCCAAACGTTGGCCGTATCGCGCCACAGCTACTCAATCTGGAAAACTCTAAAGCGACCGAATGCAAAGAGGAAGAAGACGTACAGAAGAGTAACTGGGTTTATTATTATTTACACACATAAGCAAAAAGAAAGCAGTCACGTTTATTTACAGGGGACATGAGACGCAGGTGACACAGTGCAAATTACTAGCTTATACTGACTTAGTTTACTACCCAGGACAGAACAAACAAAACAAACTCACTTCGGCAAAATGGGGAACTTGCAGGCAGGAATGGCTGGAAAGGATGAGCAGGTGGGATCACAGGGCACAGCGAGCGGGTCCACTCCGGGCGGGAAGCGGGGGGCCGGCGGCTCCTTGAAATCCGCTTTACAGCGCACACCATCAGGGCTTCACGCGGCTGGTTGAAACGGGGCTGCACTCCTCTGCTGTATCTCTCGTGTAGCTTGCTTCGTAAAAGCTCCTCGGCTTTCTCTTGGACCCTTCCTTTTCGTGTACCTCTCCACGCAGCTCAGCTCAGCCTTTCTCTCACTTCTCTCCAGCCCATCTCTTTGGGGGACACCCCCGCGGCGGGTTATATAGGCCCCGCCCCTCAACCTTTGCGAACCTCCCCCAAACGCTCTTCCACCGCCCTCTCAAACCAAACCCCTCGTGCTCGGTTGGTTGTTCGGGGCTGGCTCACTCCTCCCCTCTATGACGAGGTGGAGACACGCCCTTCTTTCCCAACCCTGCCTCATGGCCAATGGTGGTTGAAGAAAACCGCCCAAAATGCAGTTGGCCATTGAAATGAAATGAAAGGGGATCTACTCTTATTTCACTTGGTGCAATGGAGTATTTAAATTAATGGGAGACACAGCCTTACCCTAAGACACATAAGATATAAGCTACTGGACAAGGGTTTTATCGTGTCCTGCAATGTGGTGTTTATGGAATAACTACCGAGACGCCCTTTGACCTTCACACTACGGAGGTATTTACAAGGAATCTTTACATTTTACAGAGGGTGATATTTACAACAATTTACTATACAATACAACACAATAAAAAAAACACAATCCTCATATCCGCAACACTGCACCCTCCTCCTCTTAGGCACGTCCCGGGCCTACAACTTTAATTTAGTGTGACACGTAGGTGTAGTTCTCTCTACTTTTAACCTGACCCTGAGTGCGACAGTTTTAAAACATAAATAAATGTGTCCGGCTGCTCCATTGCACCCTGCCTAACAGACTTACGCCCACAGTTAACCGAATTGCGGAATGGTTTTCAAACTACACACTGACGGTGGGGAGAATTATTTACAGTTATTTACAAAATGGGGAGAATTTACAAATTTATTTACAAAACTAACCCAGGACCTGTGATTGTTCTTTCTGGGGGGGGGGGGGGGGGAGACAGTTTGCTCTGCATCAATGCACCATGAAAGCACCTATAACGCACCAACACACCCTCAAGCACCAATCGGTGCAGTCACCACAGTTCAATGCATAAAAATAAACCAACAACCCCTAACCCTGCAGGTGATCTCTTGCTCTTCGGCTCCCTCTGCTGGCTATTATTATTTCTTCCAGTTGTTGTCATTTTCTTTGCTGGCGGCCTATTTGCAATAAAACTTGCCCAAACGTGTCCATTTTATTTATGGCCCACAGGGCCGACTAGTGTGGTTCACCTGTGGGGCATCGGTGCCCTGTGGCCAAGGTCTGCCAGCAAGATTTCGGGCCCTCATGGCCGGTTCCAGCAGAGGGGCCATGCCCCAACCCATGGGGTCCACCAGTGGTGCTCAGCCACAGACATGTGGTCCATAATGTGGTGCATCGATGCAGACAGCTGGTTCTGGGAGTTCCGGGCGCACAATGGAGGACTCACGCATGCTCCCCTCGGCGCCCAATGGCGCACAGGTCATGTGGGAGACAAAAGGGGGAAGACAAATGAGCGAGGGGTAAGGTCACAAGGGTACACATCAATAAGGCAATGCAAGGCGAAATGCGTACGGAGAGCGAAGTGAGAAAAGCTCGTCCCTACCGTACGTCACCCCCCCTGTCACCTACACTACCCTTGCCCTTACCCCATATGTACAACAATCTACACATTTACAAATCCGTCGCTACTGTCACGTCTTCCCATATTTCCCTTATACCAAATTCGTCTTCACAATCCCACTATCCAAAATTTGCCATCATCAATTCATCATCAATCCTCATAAGGAGGAAGAGATGGAACATCAAGCACAATGTCACACCCACGTCATGATGCGTCTCACATTCCAAACATCTGCACAATAAAAAATAATCAAAACATGGCATGGTGTGGAGGTACGTCATCTCAGGTGAGTGCATGTAGATGGTGTGAGGAGACTTCCTAATCCTAACTATCCTCTAAATGACTTTAACACACTTTTACACTACCCGGGGTCTTTCCCTGCCAATCCATTGGCCAACTTACACTATGGGTTCTAAAAACCAATTCCCATTGACCAAACTGTGGTGCTTCTCAATTTGGGGTCTCACTCCCCCGATTCATCTCCCGGTGCCCTTGCACAATTTCTGGGCTGTGACGTGTAGCTCTCACAGCAGGTCTACCCACCTGCACACCTCCAGCACTGCAGTTGCCACCCGAGCTTACCTAGCTCCTCACCCTAACCTATCTAATTGGGGAAGACCCCTCCTGGCTCTGTCACCCCCTGGTGCCCTCTGGCACTGGACTACCCGGGTCCGTCCTCTGGATCCTCGGGCCCCATCCACAACTACCGGCTCCCAGAGCCCACCTGCGGCCTCACCTGGCCGACATCCTCACAGTGGTGGAGTGCCCAAACCAACTACACACACTAACAGGCTACACGCCCAGCCATTTCCACAACACTAATGCACCCATCCAAACACCATTCTTCCACCCGCACCACAGATGCCAATATCCAACCACAATTTACCTATACCCTCTACCTAATACTTATACTACCCGCCCCGGGTATTCGTGATGGGGGTCCATCCTTCCCCCACTCACACCTTCGCACCATCCACTCCACTCCATAGTTTCCACCATACTCACTCCACGACCATCCATTCCAATACTCCATTTACTCCACACTCCATGTATTTCACACAACCATTCTCCATACACCTGTTGTTGCACACCTGTGCAATCACACCTGGTGCCACCTGCACCCTCCTCCTCTTCCTGGACCAGTTGGTCAACACAACACACATCACCATCACCATCACCATCACTCAAACACTGCTCCATACACCTGTTCAGTTGCACACCTGTGCAATCACACCTGTTCAATCTCACCTGTTCAATCCTCAAACACACGGCATCATCTCATCTAACTACTCCCCTCTGAAACTTGCGCTTCCCAGTCGCCCCTTTAAACTATTGCGCTCCCTCGTCCTTATCATCCACACTAATCTACCTGCGTCCCCACTACAGGTATCAGTCACTAACTAATCTTAGCGTCACCTAAGGTCATCTCTCTAGATCCCTACACACGATATATCCTAACCCTCCCGGGCTAGTTTTCACTGCCATCAACCCCATAAACTAGTGCTCCTTTGCCCCCCGCTGTGAGGGATGACAGAGTTGCCATCCCACCACATCGGGGACGTTCCACTACCAATTTTGCTCACCAAATTTCAGCCAATCAAAAATTTTCCAATTACTGCCAATTCTATTCACTTTTCTAAATTTCGTATCAAATCACTATCACTATCACTATCATCACAGTCCGCTTTTTCCTAGCCTCGGTGCGTCATGACATCATTAAACTCGGCTTCGTAAAGCCGAGCAATGAATTCGGGTGGTTTGGTCGCCTGCAGGTTGAATCCGTCTGGCTTTCGGTTCAAGGGAGGTGGTTTGGTCGGGCCGAGATTCCACGCACCATCTCGGCGCGGCACCTTGCAGTCCCGGGCCCGATGGCTCAATCTCCCCCGGTCGGAACCCCGTCCCCGCCAGGGGGCACAGTCCGCTTCCTCCCACTCGCCCTTGAACCGTACCGGTCGCCTCGCCCGCCAAGGCCCGGACTCGACCGTGCGGGGCGGGGCCAAGCCCGAATCGGCAACGACGCTTCGAAGAGAAACGACGCAGCTTCGATCCGCGCCGGGCCCTGCATCCAACAAAGGGCTCCTCGCACCGAGTGCTCGCATCGGCTATCCGTCGCCCTAACCGCTAACCCGGTTACCGTCGATGCTTCACCGGCATGCTCACACGCATACGCTACCCCTTTCACCCTCACAAAACCCGGCGTTCCAACGCCGTCCGTACATTCCACCAACGCTCTCCCTGTTACACACCACACCTCTCGCGCACACTCTTGCGCACACCTCGGTCCACACCTCTCCTCCGTTACGTCCTCCGTAACACTCACCATGGGCGTGCACTCTGGCATCCACCCACTAACGCGCTCACATGGGCTCTCCCACACTCGCGCTACCACCAACTCAGGTGTGCTTCCTCGCACACGTTCCACCACCACCTTACTCTCCGTGTCACACTCCGTACACCCCGACGTGCATTCTCGCTCGCACTCGGTTTCACACTCGCGCTCCGATGTGCCCTCTCGCACCTGTGCCATCACCAACTCACTCTCCGTGTCACACTCCGTACACCCCGATGTGCATTCTTGCTCGCACTCGGTTTCACACTCGCGCTTCGTAACACGCTCACCCCTTGACGCACACTTTTTTCTCACACGCGTGCCATTTTTACTCACACGGGACCCTTCACCAACGCCCGGATGCCTCCTCGATCCCAAGCGCGCGAAAATTCTTTTGTCGCCAAACATCCTCTTACAAAATCTCCCCGCACAATACACAGCACGACTCACCTGGGGGATTCCCTTCTCCACGCGCACCTGCAAACTCTTTATTTGGTTAGTGCATACATAATCATGATTTGAGCAGGTACTTTGTACATATTCCATTTCTCCCTGCAATTCCCGGGCTACCTCCGTCATCTCTTCAATTTTAATTCCCAGCACTGCTTTTTCTTTATTCACCTCGACGACCGCTGGCTTTAATAAAACACCCTCCTCTACCTCAGCGGTCGCCGGCTTTTCCAAACCCCGGGTCACGATTTATACCCCTGTCATTGTACCCGTGCTTTTCTCAACTTCGTTCAACCGGCGCTTCTCGACCCGCGTCACCTCCTCGTGCACCCCTGGGACCCTTTCGCCCACCATGCGATCCATGGTCTCCCCACATTTTTGCATGCGGTCACCCATTCTGTTGGTTATTGCTTCAATTTGGTTTCCCAATCGCTTACTGTTAGCCCTCCTTTCGTCCCTCATTGCCCCCATACTGTTTTTCAAACCTCCAATTTGGTCTCCCATTTTGGCTTCTAGCCTGTCCATAAGGGCCCCCATTTGTAACATAAAAAGGTCCGAATCCCCCAGTGGCGCTGCTACGGTCACGGGCGCGGCTAGATTTGGTGCCGCTGTAACCGCTTGCGCAAAGGCGCCATTTTGCGCGCCTGAAACCTCGTGCGCGAGAGCGCCATTTTGTGCACCTGATACCCCCTCAACCACATCCTCCATATACATTTCCCCGAGGTCCTGGGTCGATTCCACCCCGTCTATCTCTCCCACCGGCATCCCGTCGCCTTGACCAGCCATGGCGCGATTTCAAAATTCGGGTTTTCCTTTAAAAACAAAACAATTTCCAGCAGCTTGTAATTTTGAGCGCGTTAAGCGCGCTTCGGGCCTCGTATCTCACTCCCCGACACCAATTTGTTACTGTAATAACACAATTGGTGTCCAAAATTTGGGCTAAATAAATTTAGTCCCAGGTCCGAATCCCAACTCCTGACTACCAATTTGTTAGGGTCCGCGGATTAGGATGTTATTTTTACCGAGCGGAGGTATAACCGCGGCCGAACTGTTCTTCCCCGATTCACCCGATTTACCCAAACGTTGGCCGTATCGCGCCACAGCTACTCAATCTGGAAAACTCTAAAGCGACCGAATGCAAAGAGGAAGAAGACGTACAGAAGAGTAACTGGGTTTATTATTATTTACACACATAAGCAAAAAGAAAGCAGTCACGTTTATTTACAGGGGACATGAGACGCAGGTGACACAGTGCAAATTACTAGCTTATACTGACTTAGTTTACTACCCAGGACAGAACAAACAAAACAAACTCACGTAGGCAAAATGGGGAACTTGCAGGCAGGAATGGCTGGAAAGGATGAGCAGGTGGGATCACAGGGCACAGCGAGCGGGTCCACTCCGGGCGGGAAGCGGGGGGGCCGGCGGCTCCTTGTATGCCGCTTTACAGCGCACACCGTCAGGGCTTCACGCGGCTGGTTGAAACGGGGCTGCACTCTTCTGCTGTATCTCTCGTGTAGCTTGCTTCGTAAAAGCTCCTTGGCTTTCTCTTGGACCCTTCCTTTTCGTGTACCTCTCCACGCAGCTCAGCTCAGCCTTTCTCTCACTTCTCTCCAGCCCATCTCTTTGGGGGACACCCCCACGGCGGGTTATATAGGCCCCGCCCCTCAACCTTTGCGAACCTCCCCCAAACGCTCTTCCTCCGCCCTCTCAAACCAAACCCCTCGTGCTCGGTTGGTTGTTCGGGGCTGGCTCACTCCTCCCCTCTATGACGAGGTGGAGATACGCCCTTCTTTCCCAACCCTGCCTCGTGGCCAATGGTGGTTGAAGAAAACCGCCCAAAATGCAGTTGGCCATTGAAATGAAATGAAAGGGGATCTACTCTTATTTCACTTGGTGCAATGGAGTATTTCAATTAATGGGAGACGCAGCCTTACCCTAAGACACATAATAAGATATAAGCTACTGAACAAGGGTTTTATCGTGTCCTGCAATGTGGTGTTTATGGAATAACTACCGAGACGCCCTTTGACCTTCACACTACGGAGGTATTTACAAGGAATCATTACATTTTACAGAGGGTGATATTTACAACAATTTACTATACAATACAACACAATAAAAAAAACGCAATCCTCATATCCGCAACAATATATACACACATATATATATATATATATATATATATATATATATATATATATATATATATATATATATATATATATATATATATATATATACAGTATATAATATATATATATTGTTGTGGATATGAGAATGTTTTTTTTTTTTTGTTGTGGTAAAATGTTGTTGTAAAAGGTTGTTGTAAAATATCGCCCCTCCTCCCTCCGTTTGTGGTTGTATAAAGGTCAAAGGGCGTTCCCGTAGTTAGTCCATAAAACATACATGCAGGACACGATATATCTTTTTTGACAGTTATATCCTTATTATGTGTATTAGTGTAAGGCTGTGTCTTCCATTAATTGAAATACTCCATTGCACCAAGTGAAATAGATAGATCCCCTTTCATTCCCCATTCCCACTCCCAAAACTTCTACTGCCAACTACATTTGCCGCCATCACCCGAGGTAATCTCGGAGAAGAAAGGCGTGTCTCCACCTCATCATAGAGGGGAGGAGTGAGCCAGCCCCGAACAACCAACCAAGTACAAGGGGGTTTGGCTTGAGAGGGCGGAGAGAGAACGCTCGGGGAGGTTCGCGAAGGTTCGAGGGTGTGGCCTATATAACCCGCGGCCCTGACGCCCCCAGGGAGTTGTTGAGTGGAGTTGTTGAGTTGAGTTGAGTTGTTGAGTTGATTTGAGATTTGAGTTGAGAAGAGAGTTGAGTAAGGGATCCCTGAAAGATCAGCTTCAGCCACCGCAGCTTCAGCCACAGCAGTTTCAGCCACCTCAGCTTCAGCCACAGCAGTTTCAGCCACCGCAGCTTCAGCCCCACAGCTTTGAGCTTCGACGGCAGTTTTCGTCCGTGGCTGCGAAGGAACGGCGGCTGCTAAACGCGCCGATCGAGAGAGGGCGGCGGCTGCCCATCCCCGACCCAACCGTGCTGCGGTTCCAGCTGGACCTTCCTCCCCTTCCAGCCATCCACCTCCTGCCATTCCTGTCATCATTCCCCGCATGAGTCTGTCTTTTGTTTGTTCTGTCCTGGGTTAATTAAGACTGTAGGTAAGCTAGCATTGCACTGTGTCTCTAATATCTTCTGTAAATTGTTTTATTATCCTTCCTTCTCCTTGGTTTTTTTTGGCCTGTAAATAGCAAATAAATTATATTCGTATTCCCTATTTCTCCTTCTTCTTCTTCACATCCGTGTCGCCTTAGTCTTTTCCCCATTGAATATCTGTGGCGCGATTCGGCCAACGTTCAGGAATCGGGTTAGTCGGGGTAACTGCTAGGGCCGCGGCGCCATCCGCTCGGCAAATCAACATCTTATCCGCGGTCCGTAACAATATATTGTAACGGTTTTGAGAAGTGTAACGGTTTTTTTGAGAAGTGTAACAATTTTGGAGGAAGTGTAACGAATGTGAAAACGTTACAATGTGAACGTTACAAAAGTATGGTAACACCCTGTTAATGTAAATAATGGTCGCAGCCGTCCTCCTAGTTAATTCCATGAAACTTACACGCAGGTCACGATATATCTTTTTAAATAGTGTATTTCCTTATTCCATGTAGGCTAAATCTGTGTTTCCCACTAGATTGACTTTGCATTGTATCAAACAAAATAAGAGTAGGCCCTTGCAATTTCCCCAAACATCTCCGCTCTCCAAAGTTCCTTTCAAAAGGGTGCGAGTTGTGTTCAATCCCGCAAGCCGCCATTGCCCATGTGCTAATCTCGGAGAAGAAAGGCGTGTCTCCACCTCGTCATAGAGGGGAGGAGTGAGCCAGAGGGTCGCATGGCCAATCAGCACCGCGGTGAGCGAACCGGTAGGCGTGCCCTCGCAGCCGGCAGCTTGATATAAAAGCGACTGTAAGGGACTGCTTTAGGAGATGACCTGGGAGATGAGCGAAGAGGCGGCACCAAGAGGAGCGGTGAGATGCGAAACGCTCCAAGCCAAAGAGGAGAGGTACTCGGCAAGGAAACCAGCTTTGGAGAGACGCGCTGAAAGGAGGGAGACGGCTCCACCAGAAGAAGAGGAGCAGGTGTGCCGAACCAGCGCGTGACGTCTACAGCAGCGGATATGCGACGGAGGGTTTTCCCACCAAAACCGCGAGGAATTGAGAGCTGCTGCCTCCGACCTTGCCTCCCTCTCAAGCAATCCACCTCAAGCCCTACCTGCCTGCAATATCCCCTGTGTAAGTGTGAACGTCCTGTCCTACTCGTTGTCTTGGGATTAAGTAAATTGAGTAGAATAAGCTAACGATGCACTGTGTGACTGTTTTTTCCATCCATTGCTTGTAAATAATTTTGGTCGCTCTTCCTTTTTGCTTGTGTGTGTATAATAAATCTGTTCTTCCTCCGTACTCTGTCTTTTTCTCTTTTCCTTCTCTTTCGGTCGCTTTAGAGGTTTCCCGATTGAATATCTGTGGGGCGATCTGGTCAATGTCGGGTGGAATCGGGCTAATCGGGGAGTAACTGTTCGGACGCGGTAATACCAAACCGCTCGGTAAACTAACATCTAAAACCGCGTCTGTAACAATTGGTTGTCAGGAGTTGGATTCGGACCTGGGACTAAATTTGTTAGGCCCAAATTTTGGAACACCAATCGTGTTATTAAGTAACAATTTGGTGTCGAGGAGTGAGATCGGACCCGAAGCGCGCTTAACGCGCTCAAAATTACAAGCTGCCAAAATTTATTTTGTTTTATAAAACCCGAATTTTGAGATCGCGCCATGGACAATCAAGGCGATCGGATGTCGGTGGGAGAGATAGACGGGGTGGAATCGACCCAGGACCTCGGGGAAATGTATGTGGAGGAAAGGGAGGAGGAGAAAAATGGCAATGTGGTTGAGGGAGTATCAGGCGCGCAAAATGGCGCCTTTGCGCACGCGGTTACAGCGGCACCAAATCGAGCCGCGCCCGTGACCGTAGCAGCGCCGCTGGGGGATTCGGACCTTTTTATGATGATACAAATGAGGGCCCTTATGGAGAGGCTAGAAGCAAAAATGGGGGTAATGGGAAGCCAAATGGGGGTAATGAGGGACGAAGCGAGGGGTACCAGTGAGGGATTAGACAAGAAATTTGAGGGGTTAGACAATGGGATAAAAGAGGTGAAAAATGGGTTAATGGGGTTAGAGAATAGGATGGAAGGCAAATTGCGGGAGATAGGGGAGCAATCCGCCCGAGAAATTAAACAAATGGGAGAGCAGATAGAGGAGGTAAAAATCGGGGTAGAAACCAAACTGGATGCTCAGAGGGATGAATTGGGACAGATGAGGGCAGCATCTACAAAAGAGAGGGAGGAGATGAGGGAGGAGGTCTCGGGGCTACGCGAGGAGGTAAAGCGAGGTGAGAAGCGTATGGAGAAAGAAGTGAGAAATAATACGGCAAAGTTACAAGGGGTAATAGAAGATCTGACGGAGGAGGTGGAACAGCTGACGGAGGGACAAAAAGAACTAGTGGAGCAGGTTCAAAAGAACACTGCGGTACTAGGAGGGTTAAAGGCGACACAAAAAGAAATTAAAAACGAATTAATAGCGACGCAGAGGCAATGTCAGATGGTACGTGAGGAACTGACAATGAGGGTGGACGAGGTGACAGAGATAATGGAGACAAAGGACCGGCAGGTGAGGATGCACATAGAGATGGTCACGGTAGCCTTAGAGGACGAACTTGAGGAGACGTACCGAGAAATAAAAGAGGTTAAACAAAAATTAGAGGAAGTGGAAGAAGAGGTGAGTGAAATTAAGAAGAGACGGACAGAAACTAAGAGAGAAATCCAGGAGGAGGTGATGGAATATGTGCAAGGTCGGTGCTCAACTCATAATGTGATGCTCACTAACCAAATAAAGAGTTTGCAGGTGGCAAAGGAGGTGCGGAGACGAGGTACGGAGGTGAGTGGCAATGTATATGATGTGAGGAAAACTTCAGTCGGCTTGGGGATTGGTTTGGATCCGGGTGTTCGTGAAAGGCCGTTGGTGAAGTGTGCGACAGGTCTGGTGTGCGAAAAAAGAGGTGTGCGAGAATGTCCGACCATGGGGTGTGTGAGGAAAAAGTGCACGCCGAGGAGTGAGTGTGCCGTCAGGAGCGAGTTGGTCGAAGCGCGTGTGCGAGGGAGCACAGGGAAGCGCGGTGTGGTGAATGTTACAGAGGGTGTAACGGGAGAATGTGCGGGAGAGTGTGCGCGAGAAAGGTGTGTAACGGACGGGTGCATGAGGAAAGAGTGCGCTGTCAAGAGTGGAGGTGAGAGTAGTGAGAGTGGCACGGAGCGTGAGTTGGTTGTGACAGGTGAGCGAGGATGTACACCTGGAATGGAAGGATGCACACCTGGAATGGTAGAGCGTGTGTGGGAATGCACATTTGAGTTGGTCGTGAGGCACGTGGTTGGGTGTGCGAGTAAGAGCACACCTGTGATTGTCACAGAAGAGGTGCCCGACGAAGGGGCGCGAAGAGGTGTGTTGATGAGGTGTGCGAGCGACGAATGTGTGCCAAGGTGTTCGGTGGTCAGGTGTGCGACCAAGTCGGTGAGCGGAATGAGTGTACCGAGGTGTGTAAGAAAAGGTACGACGAGGAGCATGGAAACGGCTGCATGTATGAGCACGAAAGGGGTAGCGTATGCTTGTAAGCATGCAGGTGAAGCATCGACGGTGACCGGCTTAGAGGATAGAACGACTTTTAGCCGAATCGGGCCCTCGGTGCGCGTCGGGCAGCTTCGCGTGCCGCGAGGACCAGCGGGGATCCGAACCACAGCGGTTTCGAAAGAACCGCCGTACGCGATCCACGCTGTGCCTCGCTTGGAACGGCCGCATCCGGGCTCCACTAGGCGGAGCGGGCAGCCCGATAGGAAGGGTCGTCATGGCGACCACTTTCTATTGAGACGTGCCGGCAGGTCGAGATCGGGACATTGGATGGCTCCACGCCAAGGTGGTGCGTGGGGTCTCGGCCCGGGTAAGCCCCCGTCCCTGCCCCGAATGCGGGACGTATCCAGCCGCCGGCACAAAAGAACCCGCGTTCATTGCTCGGCTGTACGAAGCCGGGCTGTAGACGTGAATTGGCGCACCGAGAGGATGTATTAAGTAGACGGGTGATAGTGATAGTGATCGTGATTTGATACGAAATTTATAATAGTGGGTAGAATTGGCAGCAAATGGAAAATTTTTGAATTGGTTGGAATTTGGACGAGCAAAATTTATAGTGAGAGACCCCCGATGTGGTGGGATGACAAATCCACCATCCCTCACAGGTGGGGGCAAATGCGCAATAGTTTATGGGGTGGCTATGACAACCGAGCCAGGGAGGGCTTGGTTATATTGATAGGGATCTAGCGAAGATGACATTAGGTAACGTTAAGGTTAGGTAGCTACAGTGGACAGGTTGCTGGGGACGTAGAGAGGGTAGTTGGATGATAATGACGTGGGAGCGCAATAGTTTAAAGGGACGACTGGGAAGCGCAAGTTTCAGAGGGGAGTAGTTAGCTGAGATGATGCCGTGTGTGAAGATTGAACAGGTGAGAATTGAACAGGTGTGATTGCACAGGTGTGCAACTGAACAGGTGAATGGAGCAGTGTATGAGGGAGTAGTGGTGGTTGCGTGTTGTGCTGACCAAATGGTCCAGGAAGAAAGGAGGGTGCAGGTGGCACTAGGTGTGAGGGCACAGGTGTGCAACAGCAGGTATGGAGAATGGTAGTGTGGAATAAATGGAGTATTGGAATGGATGGTCGTGGAGTGAGTATGGTGGAAATTGTGGAGTGGAGTGGATGGTGCGAAGGTGTGAATGGGGGAAGAGTGGACCCCCATCACGGATACCCGGGGCGGGTACTGTAAGTGTTAGGTAGAGGGTACAGGTAAATTGTGGTTGGATATTGGCATCTGTGGTGCGGGTGAAAGAATGGTCTTTGGATGGGTGCATTAGTGTTGTGGAAATGGCTGGGCGTGTAGCCTGTTAGTGTGTGTTGTTGGTTGGGCGCTCCACCACTGTGAGGATGTCGGCCAGGTGAGGCCGCAGGTGGGCTCTGGGAGCCGGTAGTAGTTGTTGTGGATGGGGCCCGAGGATCCGGAGGACGGACCCGGGTAGCCCAGTGCCAGAGGGCACCAGTGGGGTGACAGAGCCAGGAGAGGGCCTTCCCCAGTTAGTTAGGTTAGGGTTAGGAGCTAGGTAAGCTCGGGTGGCAACTGCAGTGGTGGAGGTGTGCAGGTGGGTATACCTGCTGGGAGAGCTACACGTCGCAGCCCAGAAATTGTGCGAAGGCACCGGGAGATGAATCGGGGGAGTGAGACCCCAAATTGAGAAGCACCACAGTTTGGTCAATGGGAATTGGTTTTTAGAACCCATAGTGTAAGTGGCCAATGGATTGGCAGGGAGAGACCCCGGGTAGTGTAAAGTGTGTTAAAATCATTTAGAGGATAGTTAGGATGAAGGATCTCCTCGCACCATCTGCATCCACTCACCTGAGGTGACAGGTACTCTGCACCATGCCATGTTTAATTATTTTTGATGCAAATGTTTTGGATTGTGAGACGCATCATGACGTGGGTGTGACATTGTGCGTAATTCCATCTCTCCCTCCTTATGAGGATTGTTGATGAATTGGTGATGGCAAATTTTGAAGTCGAGGGATTGTGGAGACGAATTTGGTAAAAGGGAAATATGGGGAAGACGTGACAGTAGTGACGAATTGGTAATGTGTAGATTTTGTACATATGGGGTAAGGGCAAGGGTAGTGTAGGTGACAGGGCGGTGACGTACGGTAGGGACGAGCTTTCTCACTTCGCCCTCCGTACGCATTTCGCCTTGCATTGCCTTATTGATGTGTACCCTTGTGACCTTACCCCTCGCTCAATTGTCTTTCTTTTGTCTCCCACATGACCTGTGCGCCATTGGGTGCCGAGGGGAGCGTGCGTGAGGTGGCCATTGTGCGCCCGAGATTCCCAGAACCAGCATGCATTGCGTTGATGTACCACTTTATGGACCGCTGTTCTGCGGCCAAGTACCACTTGATGGACCCCAGGTTCTGGGGCAGGGCACCTCTGTTGGAGACCGGCCATAGTGGCCAGGGAATCTTGCTTGCGGACCTCGGTAAGGTGGCACCTATGCCAAACAGGTGGACCACCCTTAGTTGGCCCCTGAGGCCCTAAATAATAATAAAAAACGAACACAAGTTGTGCTTTTTATTATGTCCAAATAGGCCGCATGAAGCCAGAAGACGTCGGGAAGAACATCGGCCCAGCAGAGAAAGAGAAGACCACCACCAGTTGTTTTGTTGTGTTTATTAAGAACCATGGTGACTGTGCACCGAGTGGTGCTTTTGGTGCTTTGTGGTGCTTTTGGTGCTTTTGGGTGCTTTGGTGGTATTGGTACTGGTGCATCGATGCAATGCGTGCTGTCTCCTCCCTCCCAAGAGGAATTTCTTTTTTCTTGTTCCCTAAAAAGAAAAAGAAAAAAACACAGGTCCTGGGTTGCGTTGTAAATAAGAAATCACGTCATTGTAAATAATGCTCCCCACCGTAAATGTATAGTTTGAGAATAATTCCGTAATTCGGTTAGCTGTGGGCTTGAGTCTGTTAGACAGGGTGCAATGCAATAGGGGGACATACTTATTTGTGTTTTAAGATTGTCACACTCAGGGTCAGGTTAATTGTAGAGGGAATTACACCTACGTGTCACACTAAGTTAAAGTTTAGTAGGCCCGAGTACGGGCCTGAAGAAAGGAGGGTGCAGTGTAACGGTTTTGAGAAGTGTAACGGTTTTTTTGAGAAGTGTAACAATTTTGGAGGAAGTGTAACGAATGTGAAAACGTTACAATGTGAACGTTACAAAAGTATGGTAACACCCTGTTAATGTAAATAATGGTCGCAGCCGTCCTCCTAGTTAATTCCATGAAACTTACACGCAGGTCACGATATATATTTTTAAATAGTGTATTTCCTTATTCCATGTAGGCTAAATCTGTGTTTCCCACTAGATTGACTTTGCATTGTATCAAACAAAATAAGAGTAGGCCCTTGCAATTTCCCCAAACATCTCCTCTCTCCAAAGTTCCTTTCAAAAGGGTGTGAGTTGTGTTCAATCCCGCAAGCCGCCATTGCCCATGTGCTAATCTCGGAGAAGAAAGGCGTGTCTCCACCTCGTCATAGAGGGGAGGAGTGAGCCAGAGGGTCGCATGGCCAATCAGCACCGCGGTGAGCGAACCGGTAGGCGTGCCCTCGCAGCCGGCGGCTTGATTCCGCCACGAGTTATAAAAGCGACTGTAAGGGACTGCTTTAGGAGATGACCTGGGAGATGAGCGAAGAGGCGGCACCAAGAGGAGCGGTGAGATGCGAAACGCTCCAAGCCAAAGAGGAGAGGTACTCGGCAAGGAAACCAGCTTTGGAGAGACGCGCTGAAAGGAGGGAGACGGCTCCACCAGAAGAAGAGGAGCAGGTGTGCCGAACCAGCGCGTGACGTCTACAGCAGCGGATACGCGACGGAGGGTTTTCCCGCCAAAACCGCGAGGAATTGAGAGCTGCTGCCTCCGACCTTGCCTCCCTCTCAAGCAATCCACCTCAAGCCCTACCTGCCTGCAATATCCCCTGTGTAAGTGTGAACGTCCTGTCCTACTCGTTGTCTTGGGATTAAGTAAATTGAGTAGAATAAGCTAACGATGCACTGTGTGACTGTTTTTTCCATCCATTGCTTGTAAATAATTTTGGTCGCTCTTCCTTTTTGCTTGTGTGTGTATAATAAATCTGTTCTTCCTCCGTACTCTGTCTTTTTCTCTTTTCCTTCTCTTTCGGTCGCTTTAGAGGTTTCCCGATTGAATATCTGTGGGGCGATCTGGTCAACGTCGGGTGGAATCGGGCTAATCGGGGAGTAACTGTTCGGACGCGGTAATACCAAACCGCTCGGTAAACTAACATCTAAAACCGCGTCTGTAACAATATATATATATATATATATATATATATATATATATATATATATATATATATATATATATATATATATATATATCTGTGCAGCGTCTGTCCTGTGTTGTGTTGTGTTGTCACTGAACTACTTTCTCAAACTTTTGTGAAATCGTACCAAACTTCTGGAATGCACATATCTCTCCAGTCGGTATGTCCTTAGGGTATTTTTTTTGAAAAATGTTGCAATTTTTTTTTTTTGGGGTGGGAATGTTTTGGGGAATCTTTTTTTTCTTTTCAACTTCAATTGTTTATAAAATGTGATATCACGTATATTACAAATACATTTGTGTAAAATAATTGTTTGAATTATGATTGGTTTAAACCATGACAAAACTGCAACTCGGGTACAGTCATTTATCTATACTAGGACGTGCCCGTACGTGGGTGCCCGTGCCCGTGGGTACGTGGGTTACCCGTGGGAGGTAACTGTGATTAGTTTGGTAAATAAATCGCCATAGCTCGGTAACTACTTCTCCGATTACGTGCTTGCCCGTACGTGCGTGCAAAAAAACATGCGTTTACATGCAGTAACGACCACAGAACCCCCCCCCCCTCTATTTACATGAAATGGTTTGGTCCATTCGCAAAGCCAAAGCGAACGACCACAGAACCCCCCCCTCTATTTACATGAAATGGTTCGGTCCATTCGCAAAGCCAAAGCGAACGGCGAACGGCTAAATCGCCATAGCTCGGTAACTACTTCTCCGATTAATATGAAACCTTGAAAAGGCACATCCTCGGGTCCCCAGCAATATACCTGGCAAGTTTCAAGTATATCGGACCGGTAGTTGTCGAGAAACAGCGGTCACAGACAAACACACACACACACACACACACACACACACACACACACACAGACACACACACACATAGAGATTACTGGAATTATAGATAGATATCGACACATCTGGGCAGTGTCTGTGTTGTCACTTCACGACTCCCTCAAACTTTTGTTTCCGTGGTTGTGAAGTGTTTTTAATAACGTTGTAGTGGTTTTGAATCACGTGGTGGTGAGGTATTTTGAATTATGTGGTGGTGAGGTGTTTTTAAATGACGTGGTGGTGGTGAGGTGTTTTAATATCACATGGTGGTGAGGTGTTTTTAAATCACATGGTGGTGAGGTGTTTTTAAATCACATGGTGGTGAGGTGTTTTGAATTATGTGGTGGTGAGGTATTTATAATTACGTGGTGGTGAAGTGTTTTTAATTAGGTGGTGGTGAGGTGTTTTGAATTATGTGGTGGTGAGGTGTTTTGAATTACGTGGTGGTGAGGTGTTTAGAATTACTTGGTGGTGAGGTGTTTAGAATTACTTGGTGTTGAGGTGTTTTGAATTACCTGATGGTGAGGTGTAATCGTCCCAAACTTCCGGTCTGCACCTACCCCTCCCCTATGTATGTGCTGAGGGGTTCTTTCTTGAAAAAAAAACATTCAACCTAAATCTTCAACCTAAATTGCCTAAAACAATGTAATATCACAAACACAACAAATACATTTGTGCCAAGTAATTGTTTGTATTATGATTGGTGAAAATCAAGACAACACAGCAACTCAGGTACAGTCATTAGCCTCAGCTAAAATAAGCCCGTTCCTCAGTATCGACGCGCGAGCCGAGCCAAGCTAGTATATATATTATATATATATACACAAAGAATTAAGTTAAGCACCCCCCCCGTTTTTTTACAACCTCGCACATTACAAGTTTGTTGTCGTCAAAACAGTGTAATATACCCATGATATTGCTATATTTTCTGGAGAAGTGATATTATGGTCACATAAAAACATAACAATCATGCCGTTTTCAATATTTTATTCTGAATAATTTAAGGTGAAAATTTTTGGGAATTTTAGGCATATTTTCACCTCAATTTAAGTATGGAGCTATAGGTCCATCACGGACAGTGTGGATGACGTTTATGTTTTCTAACGTACAGTCATTGTTCTGAGAAGACCTCTAGCGATCTTTGCGTCAATAACGTGTGTAGGACCCACGTGATCGGATCACTGACTCAACCCTACGTCTCATAGACCCTGTAAGCCGTCGTATGCGTTGCTGTGGCAGGTTGTTCCATTCCCAATCATTATTTGATCTCACATACCTTAGAATATATGCCAATGTATACATATACACAAAGAATATATATTAGGGGGTGCTTACCTTAATTCGTTGTGTAGGGGTGCTTAACTTAATTCTTTGTGTATATATATATATCTCACCTGGTTCTGGAAATTGTCATCAAATAAATGAATGAAAACCATTTTTCCAGGAGGCAAGTGTCCCTGCGATTTGGGGTGCACCTTGCACATGGCGCGCAGGCGTCTCGCTAGGGGACATGTGTGCTCGTGCTCTCTCCATGTGGCCGGCCCTCTGTGCCAGCGCAGTCTGTAGGACCCTATTCATTCCTGAAAAAGATGGACTGATTAACAGGACGCAGATCATATCGGCAGAATCGAGGACACCTTGCATGTGTTTACAGAAATGGGGTAAGAGAAATTCATGGGGCATATCGCTTCTTGGTTTTGGCATCGTTTGTTCTCGGATCGCTATATGGCCGAAAAGCGTAAAAAGAGCAATATTTGAATATTAGCGTCGGGTTGGTTGTGCACTGCTCACGTTGTCCAGGCATCACCTATGGAGACCGAGTTAGTCGAGACACGCCATTAATCCCCATCGACATCGGGTGTCCTTTTGCAAGCGTCATTGAATTGTTTTCAGAAATACACCAACACATTGACCAAGTGAGGTTTACAGACTCTGAAAATTCGTTTTTAGGATCAAAGTTGTGGGTAATTCACTTCTGTCTTTGTTTTGGGGTTGATTCCAGTTCGAGTGTAAATGGCCATTGTAAAGTATCTCGACAAACTGCGATCGATTGTCGTACGCGTTTATTCACTCTGCCGATCAAGGCCCGATTCACAGCAGCGCCATCCGAGCTCTGGCGTAGGGATACAACCCGGTCCCGGTGTAGGGATACAACGGTGAATATTTGCACTGCATACATGACATCCTCCCCTTTAAGTCCAAAATTACCATGAGCAATACGTGCTAGATTTCCAGAATTGACATTTCAAAAGCAACATTTCCAAAACGTGAAAATATGTGTGCAAACGGTTATGAAAATAATGAAAATACGTGAAAATAGAACATGTGTCACTGTGAAAATAGAACACGTGTAAACGTGAAAATAGAACATGTGTCAACGTGAAAAAAAACATCTTCAAAGATTCAACCGGTTGGGTGCTTTTCTCTCACGCATTGAGCATCGCGGTGTACCAGTGGATACAGAGTCCGGGGTGATTCCTTTGGTCTCCACGAAGGGTGTAGCGTTTGCAGAGGTTTTCGGGGCATCCGAGCCGGCTGGGGCGGCCACGACGATCTCCGGCAGTGGCGGGTCGAACTGTTGTCCTGACTGTGACGATGCTACAGGCTCCATCGACTCACAGTGATGGTAGGTTATGTGGTCCTGATGTCAACGAATTTCGCGGCCGTCCTGCAGGCGAATCACAAATGACAGTGGACCTGGCTTCTCGATGATGTTCCCCGGTAGCCACGTCACACCTGCACCAAAATTTCGGGCAAACACTGGATCTCCAATGTTGATACATCGACTGTTGGACGTCTTATCGTGCACCAACTTTTGATTAAGCTGGCTCTGATAAACATTTGATGATATGTCTGGTTTGAGATTGTCAAGTGTCGATCTCAAGTGTCGTTTCATCAATAACTCAGACGGAGCTGCACCGGTTGTTGATTGTGGCGTGATACGGTATTTGAACAGGAGACGAGACAGCTTTGTTTCCAGGGTTCCCTCCTGAAGTTTCTGCAATCCGGATTTGATGATTCCTACGGATCGTTCGGCCAAGCCATTTGAAGCCTGGTGATGTGGGCTGACAAACTTATGTTTGATGCCGTTCCGACGTGTGAACTCGGCAAACTCGGTACTGGAAAAACACGAACCGTTATCACTCACGATCATCCTGGGCAGACCATGAGTGGCGAAACAGCGTCTGAGTCTTTCGATGACAATGGCTGACGTAGTACCACGCGTCACATAGGCATCAATCCATTTTGTGTGCGCGTCCGTAATTATTAGAATCATGCTGCCGTTAATAGGCCCGGCATAATCGAGATGTAGGCGATGCCACGGTTCGCTGGGCCATTCCCAGGGATGCAGTGGCGCTTTCGCAGGTGTATTCCGGGTGCTCTGGCAGGGGTAACAATGTCGAACATGATGTTCGATATCAGCATCAAGATTCGGCCACCACACATAGTTTCTGGCGAGTGACTTCATCTTCACAATCCCGGGGTGACAGTCATGGATTTCATCCATGACCCTGGAACGCAGATTTTTCGGGATCACGACACGACATCCCCAGAGTAGGCAACCATTTTCCACGCTGAGTTCGTTTTTACGTGCTTTAAAAGCCGCAAAATCTGGGTCACCCTCAGGTAGCAAATGCCATCCAAGCTGTACAGCCTGGACAGTTCTGGACAGAACGGGGTCTCGTCGAGTATGAGTGCGGATCTGGCCGGAATCGACAGCACAATCTTCCAGATGATCCATCAGTGCGATAACGGATTCTGGAAGGGGTAACCGACTCATGGCATCTGCATTTGTGATAGACGAACCGGGCTTATAACATATGGTGTAGTCATAAGCAGCGAGAAACAGGGACCAGCGGATGATCCTGGGCGGTAGTGTGTCAGATGTCGCCTTAGTTGGACCAAACAGACTGATCAGCGGCTTGTGATCAGTGCGAATCGTGAAATGATGTCTAAGAAGGTACTGGCGAAATTTGCCGACGCCGAAAACGATTCCCAATCCTTCCTTGTCAAGTTGGGAATAGTTTTTCTCTGCCGGGGACAACGTTCTGGATGCAAATGCAACCGGTCTTTCCGTACCGTCAGGCATCACGTGTGATAATACACTCCCCACTCCATACCGACAGGCATCGCATGTCAGCACAAGATCCTTCTCTGGATCAAAATGAACAAGAACATTGGACGATTTGAGCAGATCCTTAGAGGTCTGGAATGCTGATTGTTCAGTAAACCCCCAGCTCCAGGAGACTCCTTTCCTCAAAAGCCGATAAAGGGGGCCCAAAACGTCGGTCACATTCGGGATGTAACGACCATAGAACTGAAGCAAACCGAGGTATGACTTCAATTCGGTCCCATCTCGTGGAGCAGGAGCATCCTTGATAGCTTGGACTTTCTCATCTGTTGGGTGTAGACGCTCGGCATCAATCGTATGACCCAGGTACATGACTGATGGCACCATAAACTTGCACTTGTCTCGACGCAAACGTAGGCCGGAGTCCGAAATCTTCTTCAGAACTCTCTCCAGGTTCTGTAGATGTTCCGCGTCTGTACGACCAGTAACCAGAATATCATCCTGGTAACAAACGACATTGCGTTCGGCGGCAAACAAACTGTCCATGACACGCTGATAAATTCCAGGTGCAGATTTCACTCCAAAACTAAGTCGGTGGTACCTGTACAACCCACGATGCGTGTTGATGGTAAGATACTGTTTCGAATTCTCGTCCAAGCAGAGCTGGAGATAGGCGGATTTGAGATCGAGTTTCGTAAAAGTCTTTCCTCCCGTGAGACGAGCATAGAGGTCTTCGATCCTCGGGATTGGATATTTATTCAATGAAGAACACCTGTTCACTGTCATTTTATAATCTCCACATATGCGGATGGACTGGTCCGATTTTATGACCGGGACGATGGGCGCCGCCCATTCGGCATACTGGATTTGCTCGATGATCCCCAGATTTTCAAGATGATCCAGTTCCTTGTCAATCCGCTCACGCAGGGCGAAAGGGACTGGGCGAGCCCTGCAAAATATAGGATTGGCATCCCGGTCAACCCTGAGTTTAGCCGTATGTCCTTTCAAGGTTCCAAGCTCATCCTTGAAGACATCCGGGTACGTATCCAGCACATTTTTGAGTGTGTATGCTGCGGTAGGAGAAACGTTGGCTGCCCGGAGTTGATGAATGCTTTCCCACTTCAGTCGAATTATGCTCAACCAGTACCTGCCGAGTAAGGAAGGGCCCTTTCCAGGAATGACGATCAGGGGTAGGTGAAACTCACGGTTATCGTAGCCCACCGTGACGTCACATGTACCGCAGGGAACAATCTTCTCACCTGTATAGGTGGAGAGTCCATAGGTAGTAGGTTTCAGATGGGGTCGGTCAGCATCACTCCACAGGTTTGTGAAAACAGCATGGCTGATGAGCGAGACGGCCGCACCAGTGTCGACCTCCATTTGCAACGGTCGATTGTTGACGACAACATTGGCAAGAAGAGGGTCCCGCCTATGGTGAGAATCAATATGAAGCAGGTCATACGATTCTGAGTTGTCGGAAACAGAGCTCACCTGGTCAAGCTCGGGTTCCTCCGAACCGATAAACTGATGAATCTTGTCAGCAGCTTTTCCTTTTCCCCGATTTGCGAGTGATGCAAGCTGGAGCAATATGGCCAGTTTTCGAACAGAAATGGCAGGTGGCATCTTTGAACCGACACGTCTCCGGAGGGTGCTTTCCATTGCACCGAAAACAGTTGTTGTGGGTTTGAGACTGCACTGGCTTCTGACGAGGAGCCTTGTTCCATCGTTTTGGCTGAACATGGTCCAACCGATTCAGAGCAGGGCTGGTACCAGACGAGCGAGTGGCACCGATGCTTGTAGCGTTGCGTTCAGCACTTTCCATGGAAATGGCGGTGTCTCTGGCATTTTGGAACGTCAGTCTTCTCTCAGCAAGCAGGCGTCTACGAGTGCGGTCATCGGACATGCCAACCACCACAAATCACGAAGCATGTCATCGATCGTGTCCCCAAACTCACACAGATGTGACAGTTTTTTTGAGGTGTGCAATGAAGTCTGCGATCGACTGACCTTGCTGCTGTCTGCACATGTAAAAATTAAACCGACACAGGATGACTGAAGGAGATGGGTTGCAATGTTCCTTCAAAGCGGCCTTGAGCTCTGCATACGTGAGCTCCTGGATTGTCCGAGGCCGAATCAGGTTTTTAACAAGTGTGAACGTCTCACCTCCGCAAACGGACAGGAAGACGGCCTTCATCCGGCCTTCGGTCGCGATGCCGTTCGCCTCGAAGTAGAAAGACAACCGCTCAGAATACGTGTCAAAATCCCCCTCATGAGGGTCGAATTCATCGATATGGCCGAAAGAAGTCATGGTCTAGATGTTTATCCTCGTCGCCATGTAAAGTATCTCGACAAACTGCGATCAATTGTCGTACGCGTTTATTCACTCTGCCGATCAAGGCCCGATTCACAGCAGCGCCATCCGAGGTCTGGCGTAGGGATACAACCGGGTCCCGGTGTAGGGATACAACGGTGAATATTTGCACTGCATACATGACAGCCATCTTCCCTGGGTACAAGGAGAGAGGAGTGCGTCTGGAGTATGCCATCATTTATACATTTATATCCTTCACAACACATTGATTTGTCATTCATGTCCACAAAGGTAAGTTCACTACCTGTGCGCCACATCCTGTTGGACAGGACCAGTATTATGGCGATAAATATTGAATTGAATATTTCGTCCACCATATGGATATAATCAAGTACATGTCATTGGTGTGATATACCGAGGGATCTTTCTACTGTTGATGTCCTTAACAATAACAACCAGAGAGCAAATCTCCGCCGGGCTAAAAAGTTTACGTTTTGTATCCCACTGATAGGCCAGATCTGGATTCGGACGTGAACCAAAATCTAATTGGCTTGTTGATGTCACCTAACCAACTCATCCACCAAGTTTTGCCTTAATTTGTGAACAACTTTTTGAAATATCATGCTATATATTGTTTTAGCCTGATCTCTTTAGGGTGTAGAATGAATGAATTTTTTTTTTTCAGATCTGGATCCGGATTCGAATCTTCACCAAAAGTGGATCAATTATTGCTTGTCACACACCCAAATGTCCACCAAGTTTCGTCTGAATCCATGCACAACATTTTAAGACGTCATGCTATTTATCGTTTTTTGCCCGATCTCTCAATGGTGAAGAATCACTTTAAAAATTCTCAGATCCAGATCCGGCCAGATCTTCACCAAAATTGAATCATTGTATCGTTGTCACATACCCAACCTCGCCACCAAATTTCATCTGAATCCGTCCACAACTTTTTGAGATGTCATGATATTTATCGTGTTTTGCCCTATCTCTCAATGGTGAGGAATCACTTTAAAATTCTCAGATCCAGATCCGGCCAGATCTTCACCAAAATTGAATCATTGTATCCTTGTCCCATACCCAACCTCTCCACCAAATTTCATCTGAATCCGTCCACAACGTTTTGAAATGTCATATGCTATTTATCGTGTTTTGCCCTATATCTCAACGGTGAAGAAGAAGAACCACCTTTAGAGGCCATTTTCCCCCACAGAGCAGGGGTTGGCCTTTTTCGGGCACCGTGGTCCCCTTTCTGAGGCAATGTTTTATGGCCGGATGCCCTTCCTGCCGCCAACCCTGTTAGTCACCTCTTGCAACACACAGGGAATTACCAGTGAGCTGGTACTCAATTTGCCGACCTCAGAAGGATGACAGGCTGAGTCAACCCCCCTGGCGTTAATTCAGCGATCGACCGGGATTCGAACCCAGGTTCCCAGGATCCCAAGCCGGCACTCTCAATGGTGAAGAAACACTTTAAAAAATTCTCAGATCCAGATCCGGCCAGATATTCACCAAAATTGAATCATTGTATCCTTGTCACATACCCAACCTCTCCACCAAATTTCATCTGAATCCGTCCACAACTTTTTGTGATGTCCTGTTCACAAACAGACAGACAGAAACAGAAAGGGGTGAAAACATAACCTCAGTGCACCTTCGGTATCGGAGGTAAAAACAAGGTGTAACATGATGGGGATGAACGTGATGAAATTACGACTTGTGTGACTGCGCCGCGGTGATATAGTTGTACCCAATCGACCATCGGGAGATAAGAGAAATCAAAACAGAACATTGCGATAAGGGTGTTGGGAACGCCGAGGTGCCTTTTTGTTGTTCACTGGATCTTGGCAAGGAAAGGGGCATCAAACGGACCGCGAATCGGTCGCGGACCCATCGCTTCTCCCATTCATGGGGTCAACCTCAGCCACGCTGGCGCAAAGTGTCTTAACTGCCTCTGCCATACGGGCTTGGCAGGCGCCAGAAAGGCTCTTTTATGTGCCGCGTCCCCCAGTGTGTCTGTGTGCGCGTCCTGCGCTGCATGGGCTAATGGTCCCGGAGAATAGGACGAACACTGGGTGGCGGAAAATCGGCACCCCAATCTCCTGGAATCCAGAGAGTGATTAAAGGGAAGAGCACATAATCATACTCTTCACTTTAACCATTCTTCTGCCTTTTCATATATTCTGATTCCGATGTACCACACTCTAGTTACAGAGCGCTGGTGCTGCCAAAGCAGTTTCTTGGCAGGGGTTATACTGGGTGGTTTGCCATTGCCTTCCCAGCAGTAGTTAGGGCTGCAATTTGGCCAGGAAGTTTTGGCCAGGCCATTTTGTGGGAGTGAAGAGGTACTTTTCCATAGCAGGTGCTTTGGATCTCATTTAGAGTTTGTATGACGCGGAAGAGTCCTCAGTCATGTGACCTGAAGACAGCATAAAATAGGAATACGGAGAAGAACACATGTGCATGATAAGTAAGTGTGGTGGATGATGGAAATGGCTGAACTCTCCCAGTTGGTTGAAATACTGTCTGGCGTGGAGTTCACACACTTCATCAAAAGTTCTTCACATCAAAAGCACTTCATCAAAAGCTCTTCGAAAGGACACCGTCGGATTTAAATGGTTATAAGGCATCCTCAGACTTCTCTGCCTATATAGTCTCCTTTGTAGGAGTGAAGAGGTACTTTTCCATAGCAGGTGCTTTGGATCTCATTGAGAGTTTGTAGATGCGGAAGAGTCCTTAGTCATATGACCTGAAGACAGCATAAAATAGGAATATGGAGAACACATGTGCATGATAAGTAAGTGTGGTGGATGATGGAAATGGTTGAACTCTCCCAGTTGGTTCAAATACTGTCTGGCGTGGAGTTCACACACTTCATCAAAAGTTAAACAATTCCAGAATCACAATGGGTTCCAAAACATCCTTCTTGTACCCCACGATTTGTATTAATTGTGGCATCCTTCATGGAGACAGTTTGTCATCCTGGGCATGCGTGCGTCTTTAAAGTTACTCAAACTGCGGGAATTACTCTGACTTCCCCCTCTCAGACGTCGTGCATAAAAAGCCCCTGCAAGTGACGTCTATTCGTGAAACGTCTCTCGGGAGCGGCGGGCGTGGGACCTATAAATCCGAGTTTCCAGTTCTTTCAGCACTTGGTTTCTCTCTTCGATTCGGTCACACTCGAGGCGACGATCGTTCTAGGAGAGCAGGCCGGGAAAATCCTCCACCGCGTTTTGAAAGGCGCTCGTGCATCTTTGGCGCACGGATTGGCGCAGGTCCGCTTGAGCACTCCATCTGCCTCCTCTCTGGCCTCTCACAGTGCCCGCCTGTTTCCCTCATTGGCTGCGCCGTGACTTCTTTAAGGGGTACCAACGGCACCCCATTGGTGCTCGGCGTGATTTAAGCGCTCCGGGGCTCCATAGGGTCGTCAGGGCAGCAACTCCAAAGACACCCCTTTCTTTGCATTCCTCCCTTTCACCCTCAATCCCCCACCTTCTTTCCCAGCAACTTTCTCTCTCCCTCTCTCTTTCTCTCTCTCTCTCTCTCTGTTAACTGGCCGTCACAGCTGTCGAAAGGTAACCAAGGCTGTGAGCTGCTCCTTGCAAGGTGCGTGTGGGATATTGGACATAGTGCAAGCGCATCACCACAGTCGGGTCTTGCTCGTCTCGAAGCAAACACTGGTTGGGACAAATTTACAGCTGAGAAAAACAATCCGTCTTCGGAATCCCTGAGTTAGATCCTGCACAGCCGCTGACTCGGGGGATAATGGATTGAGAAACGATGGACATCTTGTGCACCCGCTGCAGGAGGTCCTATGTAGGCATGCTGTTGAGACTCTTCCTCCTGGGGTTGGGGTCAACAGAAAAGGTGGCCGCACATCCAGACATCCAGAAGGGTAAGTTTTCTACAATTTTGAATCCACACATTATTTAGATAAGGTGCACATGTAAAGCAAATTTGATCACATGTGACGGCAGTAATGCTGGTGGTCTTTGTACAATGTACATCAGTAAATCAGATGACCCCTTTGTGCACCTTACCTTACCCCTTATTTGGTTTATTTTCCAAAGGTGATTTGTAGTTGAAATATTGGTAGCTCCAATTAAAACACCTTAAAATTAAGCTGTTTGAGCAATTTCCTACCATGTGACGTTGAAGTGACTGCGCCCTCTGCAGACTAAACGCATTCTTCATCGAATCTCTCATCTGCCTTGATTCCTTTCTCTATAATCACTTTCACTCTTTTGATCCCTTGCCTCCATTCCTGTTCTCTTGCTTCCACAGCCAACTTCCTGCGCTCCTTGTCGTTCTACGAGACCACTATTCCCTACCGGGTAGACCAGGTCGGACGTTTCGTATCCTACGAGCTGGGAGAGTTGACCGGGGACTCGCGGAGACGGCGCAGTACCACAGGAAGGAACCTCGACTCGGCGTCACTCTTCTACCACGTGTCGTCGGGCGGCCGCCGCTATCAGCTGAACCTTACGCGCAACGCGGCGTTTTTCACTCCCGATCTGCTCGTGGAGTACTGGGGCGCCAACGGACCAGAAAGGAGGAGAAGACGTCGCAGAGCATCCGCGGGCACCTGCCATTATACTGGACATGTGGCAGGGAAGGCCAGCACCTCACAGGTCGCCCTGAGCAACTGCGATGGTTTGGTGAGGTTTGCGCTCAGAGAAAACTTCCTTTTTATCATTTAGAATGTATTATTGTGTTATACAATTATGAAATTATGAAAGGATAATTGGAGCCACCAGTCAGGGTTCTGTTCTGTCGAAATAATATCTGACTGTGAACATCCATACAGGTGCTTTGTAGGCAGAAGGTTCCATGATAAGATACGTTAAGCACTTCCAGCAATGTATGCCCATTTGAGTTGCAAATAAATTCCAGACTTAAAGCTCAAAAGTAGGCCTAAGCATTACCTCTGCACCATCCTGCAGTCTTTTAATAATTATGTTTTAATCCAAATTGCACTATTTTTTAAATCAAACTTTATCTCATTTCAACACTTTGTTTCCACAAGTCAACAGTTATTTCAGTATAACGAGTACAGTCTTGTTTATAATCATAATTATGATCATGATGGCATTTTATGATGTGGCAATTGTTCACTTCCACATGTGCCAGACTTCTACCAGTTGAGGCTTTTGCCTTTTTTTAATGTTCTTTATTTTTTTCTTATACTTGGGCTAGGGCTCGTAATAAAGCTGACACACACACACACACACACACGAGGACATATTGACGAGACAAACACTTAACACAGCCACTGATCGTGGGGGAAGTGCTGTCACTACCGTCACTTCCCGGGATACTCTGGGTACCAGCGACGTCATAACAATGGCGCCGCTTGTCTCACCGTACTCAGTGGGGCATATCCTCAAGAGGAATTTCCTCCTCCCCATGGATGCCAACTGATGGGGCTTGTCCGTGCTCTATCCCTTACAAGCAAGGAAGCAGGAGGTACCATTTTTTAAGTCTTTTGTATGACTTGAACCGGTGGAAACCGGGTGGGTGTTTTTTATGACATACGGGAGCTCATCCGCCCTTTGCCAGGTGATGTTTTCAGTCCTGGCAGGGTGTCACAGTCACCATCCCCACTGGCAAAGCAAGTGAGGGCTGTCGGTTTAGTCACCGACAACCCGACCATGCGGCAGGTAGCACTGAGTTACATGTTACTGGTGGCAGTCCCAAAAGACTGACCTGACCTTGGAGTCTTTATTAGATCTGACCTTTTTGGCCTCAGAAGCAGGTGGTGTATAACTTATCACCAAAAGCAACAGGTAAATATGCAGGGGCACAACCATTCATTTGATTTATATTAGGCTGGTGGTCTGCTTTGGGCACATCTCAGCACAGTTTGTACCTCCATTTGTTTGAGATCATGCATTCGCTCTAGCGGGGAAAATGGCCTTAAAACGATCATTCATTCATTCATTCATTCATTCTTACAGTAGAGTCACTGCAGGTTCAGTGGTGGATTGTGGTCTGTTGATTCCAGTTCTCATATTGCATTGCAAAGATGGCAGATGGGCATTGGGAAGTGGGCAAGTGTTACTTTCAGTGGCAATGTAGGTTTCTCCTTGAAAAGTATGATGTCTGTGCACTGGTCGACAGAAGATGCAACGAGCGATACGCCCCAGTGTCCAGGAAGTCACAACGTTTGGACGCGGAAGTGTTGTGATGTGGGGTGGTATTGTAAAAACTATTGGAGCCAACTTGATCTGTAGATGGATAGATGGGTACCTAAATGAGATCTTACAGCAACATGCATTGCCAACATGGTCCAGGAGTATCCTGGTACAGGAACATGGTCCAGGAATCGATAATACTCCTGCTCACTGGGCCATTCAAACATTGAATGTTTTTGTCAATGCCAACATTCATGTCATGACAACCTGGCCTGCTATCTTGCCAGATTCAAATGCAAATGAACATCTCTGGAATATCATTGATCATCACTTTGGACCTTTTCCAAGACTGCCATGGACCCTGGATGACTTGTAACAGGAGCAGATTCGGGTGTGGAATGCTATTCCCCATACGCAAATTATAGTGCTCATCTGGTCAATGCGATGACAGTGCAATTCAGAGATTGTTGCCGGAGATGGACATGTTGAGATTGTTACTTCCACAATGGATCCCATTGTGAAAACATTCACCACAATGCAGCATTAGATGATTTGGTCACAATGAAATGGACATGTAATTATGCAGCATTTTTGTGTCAAGGTTTGCATCTCATCTTTGTTCCACAATGTAACATGAATAATGTCCCCCCAAAAAATTGTCTCATCATGTCAAACACATTAACAACAACTAAGAGCAATCAAAGATTGTACACCCTCGCGAGGATGTGTCTGTGTGGTGTATTTTGTGGGGTGTCTTTGTAGATTCTTTCATTATTTTGTACAACCCCACTTTCATCTTTATAAAATATATAAAACTGAATTCATTATTGTATTTTAAAGAGTTTTTTTTAAATGAGGTTGCCCTCGGGGTCTTTTGAGTCCCCTGGGTCTTTTCAGTACCCAGGGTCTTTTGCCTCCTCAGAGTCTTTTGGTTCATCAGGGTCCTATGGCTCTTTTAGGTTCTCAGGGTCTTTTGGGTCATTAGGGGTCAGCTGGTTCTTCATGATATTTAAGGATATTCAGGGTATGTTGGGGAATTGGTGGTCTTAATGGTCTTGATAAGTATTTTTTTTTTTGTTGTATACAAGATTGAGGCTCGTTTAAGAGCTAACATTAATCACAAAAACATAAACGGACACATAAAACATAAAATAAAGGGAGCGGAGACAATATGGGAAGCACACAGAGAGAGAAGAGGAAGCACACAAGTACAACAGCAGAGAACAGGGACATCGGAAGATCTGTGGGAGGGAGAGGGCTTGGGGGTAGGGGGAAGGAGAAGGGGCGGGGGGTGGGAGAGGTATAAAGCAAATGGACATTGCTCGGACTTCCAGGAAAGAAGTCGGTATTTCAAAAAAGTGGATCTGAGGTGAATTAGTGGGGGTAGAAAAGATCAAGGTTTTGGATGGGAGTAGGAAATGGTGGTGAACAGCTGTTTTTAAGACCTAGAGGAAGGAGTGGGATTTAAGAGAGTAAGGGAGTTTGTTCCAGAGGTGGGAGAAAAGAGGAATGAAAGAGTGAAGGTGAGCAGAGAGTCTTGATTTTGGCACTTTAACCATAAGAGGGTTGCTGGCAGATCTTGTGCATCCTGTAGGAATATTTGGGGGGACATAGCACAGATAGAGCTGGGGGTTCAAGGCCGGAGAGGAGTCGGTAGAAAACAGAAAGACCACCAACCTGCCTGCGGTGAGCGAGTGAAAGGCCCTCAGTATCAGCTTCATTGCGGTAGATTCCAATGATTCTGAAAGCGTTGGTTTCAACAGCGTGAAGACGAGCTAAGTGCGAGGCAGGAGCACCGGCCCAGAGGGGAGAGCAGTATTCCATTGAGCTGCTAAAGAAAGCCTTGTATGTGGTGAGGAGCTCAGGTGTGTCAAGGAAGGACTTTGCACGACGGAGGATGCCCAGTCGGTGATTGGCTGTTTTTCCCAGGAAAGATCATGGCAGATAGTGAGACCCAAAAGCTTGAGTGACAGAATTTATTGGAGAGGATTGCACAGAAAGTGGATGGGAGGGTTGTCCAGACGGTCTTTTCAGAGAGACATAGTGAGAGTGATAGATTTGTCAGGATTGAAAGACATGTTCCACTTGTTTGACCAGTCTGTGATTTTGTCCCGGTCTTTTTTTTGTATACAAGAGCGAGGCTCGTGAAAGAGTTAACATTAATCACACAAAAAGACAAACCAACACATAAAACATATAATAAGGCGAGCGGTAGACAAGATGGGGAGAGATGGGGAAGGACACAAACACAACATTTGAGAGCAGGGACATCGAGAGATCTGTGGGAGGGAGGGGGCTTTGGGGAGGGGGGGAGGCATGGGAAGGGGGGGGTGGGAGAGGGATAAAACATATGGACACTGCAAGGACTTCCAGGAAAGAAGTTGGAATTTCAAAAAAAGTGGATCTGGGGTGAATTAGCGGGGGTAGAAAAGATCAAGGTTTTGGATGGGGGAAGATAATAGATGGGGGTGAACAGCTGTTTTAAAGACCTGGAGGGAGGAGTGGGATTGAAGGGAGTGTGGGAGTTTGTTCCAGAGGCGGGAGAAAAGAGGAATGAAAGAGTGAAGGTGAGCAGAGAGCCTAGATTTCGGCAGTTTAACGATAAGAGGGTTGCTGGCAGATCTTGTGCGACCTGTAGGAATATTTGGGGAACAGAGCACAGATAGAGCTAGGGGAGCAAGGCTGGAGAGGAGTCGGTAGAAGACAGAAAGACCACCTACCTGCCTGCGGTGAGTGAGTGAAAGGCCCTCGGAGATAGCTTCATCGTGAGAGATTCCAATGATTCTGAAAGCTTTGGTTTCAACAGCGTGAAGCCGAGTTAGGTGTGAGGCAGGAGCACCGGCCCATAGGGGAGAACAGTATTCCATTGAGCTGCGGATGAAAGCCTTGTATGTGGTGAGGAGCTCAGGTGTGCCAAGGAAGGACTTCGCACGACGGGTGATGCCCAGTCGGCGACTGGCTTTGGAGGCCAGCTTGGAAATGTGGTTTTCCCAGGAAAGATCCTGACAGATAGTGAGACCCAAAAGCTTGAGTGACAGAACTTCCTGGAGAGGATTGCTGAGAAAGTAGATGGGAGGGTTGTCCAGTCGGTCTTTTCGGAGAGACATCGTAAGAGTGTGAGATTTGTCAGGATTGAAAGACATGTTCCACTTGTTTGACCAGTCTGTGATTTTGTCCAGGTCTTCAGAGAGTGAGGAGGCTGCAGACTGCCGATCTGAGGGAAGATGAATGGAGCGGCAGAGAGTGGAGTCATCAGCAAAGAGATATAGAGGATTTTCCAGAGAGTTGGAGGGATCATTGATGAAGACCAGAAAAAGCACAGGGCCCAGGACACTGCCTTGGGGAACTCCAGCCTGAACAGGAAGGGGAGATGAGAGAAATCCATTCAGGGCCACACGTTGACTACGACCAGAGAGGAAGTCCGCCAGCCATGCGTTGGGATTTCCATGGATACCATAGGAGGAGAGTTTAGTGAGCAGAGCTGGGTGCCAGACTGTATTGAAGGCACATGATATGTCAAGGGAGATAGCTCTGATTTCCTGTTTGGCATTGCGGACCTCCATCCATTGTTGAGACAGCAGAAGCAGCATGTCCAGAATAGAATGACCAGGTCTGAATCCAAATTGATGATCGGAGATCAAGCCATTGGAGAAGAGGAAGGATTTGATATCTGAAGGAATGATGGATTCCATGACTTTGCTGATAATTGGGAGCAGGCTGATTGGTCTGTAGTTGCAAGGATCTGTTTTAGCACCTTTTTGTGTAAAACGGTAATGTTTGCTGATTTCCAAGATTCTGGCAGATGACCTTTAGCAAAAGAGAGTGTGAAAAGAACAGAGAGAGGGTGAGATAGAGCGGCAGAGCAGGATTTTAGGACCCGTGGGCTGATGCCGTCGGGGCCAGTTGCAGAATCAGAGTCGAGGTTTGACAAAAACTTCTCCACCTTGTCAGGAGAGAAGGACACAGAGTCCAGGAGCAGTTGGGTTCGACTGGGTAAGGTGGAAACAGAGAGATGGGTTTGGGACACAATATTTTGAGGCAAACACAGAGTTGAGGCATTGGGCTTTGTCATGTGCGGTGTCAACTGTGTAGCTATTTGAGGTAAGGGAGGGGATGGAGGGGGAACAAACACCATAAACGGATTTGACCAGACGCCACCAGGATTTGGAGGAAGGAGACAGGTTTGAGAGTTCATTCTTGAGTGAGGAGAGATAGTGCTTCCTGGCACTCCTGAGGGTAGACACACACTTGTTCCGAGCTTGGTGGAAGGAACTGAGATTGCCTTCAGTTGGATTAGCCTTCCAAGAGGCAAAGGCAAGTTGTTTCAGGGCAATTGCCTCACCACAAGATTCAGGGTACTATGGACGGGAGGAAGGGTAAGACAACTGAAGACGAGATGGGATAAATCTGTGCATTAGAGAGAGAGCAGTTTTCTTTGGAAGAATTCCCAGGAAGAATTGATGTCAGAGGCAGTAGAGATGGGAGACCAGTCCAGATGATTGATGGCTGCTTGAAGACCGTGCCAGTCGGCCTGAGTGAAATGCCAGACTCGTCGACGCTGAGGAGGCTCTCTGAGAATGGCCAGAGAGATATCCACTTTAACAAGCACATGATCAGAAGAACCGATTGGAGCAGAATAAGAGCAGCAGACATTTGCATGGAAGTTTGTCATAACCAAGTCGAGAAGAGAAGATACTCCATTGACTGAGATCCGGGTCGGGAAATTGACAGATTGTGTCAGGCCCAGTGAGTCACAGAAGTCCTTTGCTGAGGTGCCATGACTGGTGAGAGAGGAACCCACACCCAGCCAGCTGGCATGATGACAGTTGAAGTTGCCACATATGAGGACGAGAGAGTTGGGATGAGTGGATAGAAGTTGGTCCATGTTGTCAGACAGCGAAATGTAAATGGAGTCATCACTGTTTGGAGGACGGTACAGAACGCATATGAACAAAAGGTGGGAGCAGAGAGGAAGCCGTAGCCATAGGTACTCATGGGGGTGATGTGGAGAGAGGGCAGTGCAAGTAGAGTAGTCTAGTAGGAAGACTAGGTCCCCCTGCACCCCCCGGAGATATACTTCTAATCAGTGTTTCTAGATTGGAAAAAATGTGTAGAAAATGACTAGCTATGGCCCCAAGCTGAAAAAATGTCCCACATACCATTTTTATGCAAATTACTGCTGCAAATTTTATGCAAAATTATGCAAATTTTATGCAAATTTTTGATGAGGAGTAGAGTTGAGGGGTCTTTGAGGGCTTCATCGAGGTGCTCTCGGTTGCAAGACTGGGTCATTCTGAGAAGCACAGCAGGGTCAGAGATCATGATGTTCTCCTCCTCAGTGAATCTCTCCATCAACAGCCTCTCCATTGCCTCACACACTGTTTTGAGGCAAAAGAGGGACTTTGCGTAGGCCTTTCCACTGAGAACACCTTTGAGAGATCCACTTGTTACTAGTTGTGCCTCAAAGAGAATCTCTGCATATCCAGAACCACGCATCTTGTGTCCAGTGAGCATCCCGATGTAGTTCATGGATGTGTGGAAGGGTCCAATCGTTACTACATGACTAGCAAATTCATTTGGCCAGCGCCAGATGATGGGAAGGGCTTTCATGCAGACACCCAGATCAAATGTATTCAGGACCCATCTCTGACCCACCTCAGCAGTTGCTGCCTCGGAACGCTTCAGTAGCTCACGAACAACTGCGTTGTCTGTGATCGGTCTGTGCCTGGTGCCTGCATGGCATGGCAATGGCCTGCAGCCTGTGCCTGGGCTAGGGGGTTTCACCTCTGCAACTGGTTCTCCCCCACCCAGCAAATCAACAGTCGACTACTGCACGCCTATCCACCAACCGATCACAGACAACGCAGTTGTTCGTGAGCTACTGAAGCGTTCCGAGGCAGCAACTGCTGAGGTGGGTCAGAGATGGGTCCTGAATACATTTGATCTGGGTGTCTGCATGAAAGCCCTTCCCATCATCTGGCGCTGGCCAAATGAATTTGCTAGTCATGTAGTAACGATTGGACCCTTCCACACATCCATGAACTACATCGGGATGCTCACTGGACACAAGATGCGTGGTTCTGGATATGCAGAGATTCTCTTTGAGGCACAACTAGTAACAAGTGGATCTCTCAAAGGTGTTCTCAGTGGAAAGGCCTACGCAAAGTCCCTCTTTTGCCTCAAAACAGTGTGTGAGGCAATGGAGAGGCTGTTGATGGAGAGATTCACTGAGGAGGAGAACATCATGATCTCTGACCCTGCTGTGCTTCTCAGAATGACCCAGTCTTGCAACCGAGAGCACCTCGATGAAGCCCTCAAAGACCCCTCAACTCTACTCCTCATCAAAAATTTGCATAAAATTTGCATAATTTTGCATAAAATTTGCAGCAGTAATTTGCATAAAAATGGTATGTGGGACATTTTTTCAGCTTGGGGCCATAGCTAGTCATTTTCTACACATTTTTTCCAATCTAGAAACACTGATTAGAAGTATATCTCCGGGGGGTGCAGAGGGACCTAGTCTTCCTACTAGACTAGAGTGAGGAAAAGAGTTTTTGATAAAGATAGCAACCCCACCACAAGGACGAGGCTCAGGTCTATCATACTGGAGGAGCGAGTAACCAGGAAGAGATATTAAGTAATCAGAGACATCTTGAAGGAGGAAAGTTTCTGTTAAGCAGATCAAGTCTGGATTGTCAGAAGCAAACTGTATGGAGAGATCAGTCAGGTTTGAGCAAAGGCCCCGGAAGTTTGAGGTCCATACCGTTAATGAAGAGAGATAGGGGGAGCATCGGGTGCAGGACAGGGGAGGTGAAGGGTAGGGTAAGATGAAGGATGAGAGGGGGAGGTAGGGAGAGCATTTGATAGTGTGTCAGAGATTACCGAAGAGTTACAAGAAAGGGAAGGATGAGGAGGACGAAAGGCTTGATGGTGATGGGATGAGGCACAGTGAGGGGTTGTTTGAGGGGGGACAGAGGAAAGTAGAAGGTTGGGGGAGGTGGAGGTATGAGATAGAAGTGAGACGAAGTGGGGAGGAGGCGGCTTTGAGGAGGGAGAATTGGAGAGGAATGGTATGGGGGGAGATTTGAAGGGGAGGGGTTGGGGGGGGAGTTTTGAAGGGGAGGGGTGAGGGGGGAGTTTAGGAGGGGAGGGGCAATGGGGGAGTTTAGGAGTGGAGGGGAAAGGCGGGGATTTGGAGGGGAGGGGCAAGGGGGGAGTTTAGAATGTGGATGATTAATAAAAGACGAACATGAATGAATGAATGATCGTTTTATGGCCATTTTCCCCGCTAGAGCAGGGGTGCCTTGCAGGCCCCATGACAATCATGGTTCCCTGTTTGAGGCAATGTTTTTATGCCCAGATGCCCTTCCTGGCGCCAACCCTTAGTCGCCTCTTACGATGTGCAGGGATACGGTGTACCTATTCTAAACCAGGGTACACACCGGGATCATTCATCCCAGCAAGCTGGTACTCAATTTGCCGAAGGATGACAGGCTGAGTCAACCCCCCTGGTGTTAATTTAGCAATCTACCGGGATTCGAACCCAGGATCCTCGGATCCCAAGCCGGCACCCTGACCACTAAGCCAACACCAGGCTTAATGATTAATGAGGCTTAATGAATGAAAAACGAACATTGATAACAAATTGGGTTTATTGTGATTTTCAAGTTAGCGATCCGATTAAGAACGATGGAGGAGGGATGGAATGAATGTGAATTTAGAGCATGTCGTGATTTAGAATTACTAGGGCATGCCCGTACTATATCTATATCTAAAATTATATCCCCCCCTCTATTTACATGAAATGGTTTGGTTCATGAAATGTTTTGGTTCATTCGCAACGCCAAAGCGAACGGCGAACGCTTTACATGAAATGGTTTGGTTCATGAAATGTTTTGGTCCATTCGCAACGCCAAAGCGAACGGCGAACGGCTTGCGAGTACAGTGACAATCCCCCCGGGGTTTTAATTAGTTTTAAAACATCGTTTAACGCCAACATAGCGCCAACATAGTTTGCCGACGGGAAATAAATGAATACGCTCTCAAATGTGCCATCCGAGGCAGAGTGTGTTCGCCACGTTCGGCACACGCGATAGCTCGCTGCTCTCTGATTGGTTGAATCGTTTTTTGGACATAGCTCGGTAAGTAATTGTCCGATTAATATGAAACCTTGAAAAGGCACATCCTCGGGTCCCCAGCAATATACCTGGCAAGTTTAAAGTATATCGGACCCGTGGTTGTCGAGAAACAGCGGTCACAGACAAACAAACGTACAAACAAACAAACACACAGAGATTACTGGAATTATAGATAGATAAGAGATTGAATTTTTTTTTTTTTGAAGTGGAATGAGTTGGAGAGGAAATTGAAAAAAGCCTTTTAAATAGGAAGACAAACAGCGTGTTGTAATATACCACTGAATAAAACTGCAGGGGAAAGCTTAAACATATTTAAATAATATTTAAACAGAACCGTGAAGAACAATCTTATATTCTCAAAATACCAACGGTGAGAGGGCCTAGAGGGACAACCACGAGTCACGTGAACAGGGCAAAAGGTGGAAGGCAAGAGGATAATGGGGGCGGGGCGAGACAGCGCACGTGGACAGAAGTACCCGAAACAGCACACGTGGAGAAAAGGAAATAAATGTTTTTTATTTTTTTTTATTTTTTTTTGGGGGGGGGGGGGGGGTGGGGATTTAAAACATTAGACAAAGAGTTGATGTTCGGGGGAGACGTGAAAAATCTACGAACCAAGCAAAACATGAAGTAGGGAACTTACGTTAACAACCACCGACGGGGGTAGCCTCAGGGTACAAGGCCGCACACACGGAGCAAACAGAACACGATTAATTAATTTCGAGTTACAGGAAATTCAAACCAAAACTAACTATAAACAAACAATAACGCATTGACGATGAAATAATGAGTGGAAATTTGACAAACACACGAATGGAAAAATAACTTCACTTTGGATGACCGGAGAGAACCAAGCCTCAAGGTAGGAAGCTTCAACAACTCGGCCGCGTGGCACGAAATACTCGACTATTTTATACAGGTATGAAAGATTAACATCGAGAATCTCCCGAGGGACACACTATAGGTACACACACGTAAGATAAATACAGTTTCGACAAAAATACAATTTGTGAACAATTTCTTAACTTTGAGCGTGCGTGAAGATCGTGGACAGCTTCAAAAAACCGTGACCTCCCCGACAAGATCTCACGAGATCTCGCGAGGTCTGCAGAGAGTGAGGAGGCTGCGGACTGCCGATCTGAGGGATGTGAGGTATGGAGCGGCAGAGAGTGGAGTCATCAGCAAAGAGATAGAGAGGATTTTCAAGAGAGTCAGAGAGATCATTGATGAAGACCAGGAAAAGCACAGGGCCCAGAACACTGCCTTGGGGAATTCCAGCCTGAACAGGAAGGGGGAGATGAGAGAATTCCAGTCAGGGCCACACGTTGACTGCGACTGGTGGGGAAGTCTGCAAGCCATGCATAGAGGTTACTGTGGATACCAAAAGAGGAGAGTTTGGTGAGCAGAGCGGGGTGCCAGACTCACCTCTAAGCACGTGTCAAGGGAGACGGCTCTAATTTCCTGTTTGACATTGAGGGCCTCCATCCATTGTTGAGACAGCAGAAGCAGCATCTCCATAGTAGATTGACCTGGTTTGAATCGAAATTGATGATCAGAGATCAAGCCATTGAAGAAGAGGAAGGATTTGATATCCGAAGCAATGATGGAATTCCATAACTTTGCTGATAATTGGGAGCAGGCTGATTGGTCTGTAGTTGCAAGGATCTGTTTTTGCACATTTTTTGTGTAAGTAAATGATGAAAATTGACAATTTTAGAAACTTCTCCCTTTGTTGACCTTTTGGCCTATGTTGACCTCAAAAATAATTGGTGGTTGAATTCAGTGACCTCATATGCTAATCCTCTTCAAATTTCAAGTCAATCAGGTGAAAATTCAAGATTTTAGAAATTTAACAGTTATTCACCTTTGGCCTGTGTTGACCTTTTGATCTTTTGATCACAAAATAATAGGTTTCTTGCTTATGACCAACTCTACCAGGTGGTGAGGTGTTATGATTATTGGAGTAAAAATGTGACCTGTAGGCGATTGTCATACAGACTAACAAACTGAATAACGCACACGCCTAATCCAATATACTTGAAAAAAATTCGATTTTTGCAAGTAACAAACAAAAAAACAAGAAAAATGTGATGCAGAGCACGATACTTGTGAAATCCATAAAAAAAAGATTGACCTTAAAAATAATTGGTAGTTTAATTCAAAAACCAAATATGCAAATCCTGTTCAAATTTCAAGTCAATTTGATGAAAATTGAGGAATTTAGAATTTAGACAAAATTGTTGTCTTTTGGCCATGTTGACCATTTGACCTCAAAATCAATAGGCTTTTTGCTTATGACTAACTCTATCAGGTGGTGAAGTTTCGTGATGATCACAGTAAAAATGTGACCTGCAAACGTTAAAAATGTAAAAAATAAAATGTGTAAAATGTAAAGAAAATGTATAAAAACTTTTTGACATGCAAACAGCCAAACAAACAAGAAAGATCGTGCAGAGCACAATACTTGCAAAATCCACCCTCCCAAAAAAAGGGCACCATGGATACATCAAATTGTCCATTTTATCAAGATTAAAATTGACGATCTTAATCAGAGCCCAGGTCAATCGGATGAAAATTTATTATTCAGATGAAAATTGATGATTTTAGAAGTTTGACCTTCAATTGACCTCTGACCTTTTGTCCTCAAAAAGGTTGCTATCCCAATTCAGCGATGCACGTCGCAAATGCTGTTTATTTTTCAAGTTAATAGGATGGAAATTTATTTTTCAGATAAAAATTGATGATTTTAGAAGTTTTACCTTGAATTGACCTTTGACTTCAAAGTCAATAGGCTTCTCAGTAGTCGTGACTACCTCTACAACTTGGTAACGTTTCATTACGATCAGTTTAGAATTGCAACCTGTAGGCAATTGACACATAGACAAACAAATAGACAGTCAGAATAGAAAGTCGACCGACCAATGGACTTGAAAAATCTTGCAAGTAATAAACAGACAGACAGAATAACGCACAAGACCAACCAATACACTTGAAAGATTTTTGCAAGTAACAAGAAAGATGTCGTGCAGCGCACGATGCATGCAAAATCCAAATAAACAATAGTTGCCATGGAAACATTAATTTGGTAATGTTGATTATTGAATGTTGTGTGTACCAAACTTAGTTGATACATTTTCTAATTGTGGCCTAATTGGTGTTTTACATGTTTTGGATGGCATTGACCTTGACCATTGACAAATTTTGACCAGATTTTATACAAATATACCACACATGCAATAAGCTCTATGTTTTGATCTGATATCTTGAAAAATTCCTGAGGTTTGGCAATAATAAAATCACAAAAAAATCCCATTTGATTATAATGGGGGTGAAGTTGTTTTCATGGACACCGTTTCTCTTTTTCTCTTCGCTCTACCACTTGGGACTCTTCTCTTTGCCACGTGGGACTCTTCTCTTTGCCACGTGGGACTCTTCTCTTTGCCACGTGCGACTCTTCTCTTTGCCACGTGGGACACTTGTTTGGCTTTTTATGGCGTTGAGTATACATATAATTATATACGTATACACCAAGCTGTCCACCATGTTCTGCCTGAATCCGTCCACAGGTTTTTCAGATATCTTGCTGTATATCGTTTTTGGCCTTCTCTCTCAATGATGAGAATCATTTTTTTAATTCTAGTTTCTGGATCTTCACCAAAATAGAATCAATTTGTCCTTGTCACACACCCAACTTGTACACCAAATATCTTCCAAATCCGTCCATAACTTTTTGAGATATCCTGTTGTTGGCTTATTGGTTAAGGTGGCTGGCTTAAGATCTTAGAATCTTGAGTTCACACTTTGCACTTTGTTTTTTAATATCATGGAGTGAAAATAAGGAGAGACATACTGCGATTATAGTTTTATGATTCATTTCCCACTCGTCTTCTTATTTTGGAGTATTTTGATGCAGATATATAATAAGTTCTTGTAGAGATTTAAAAAAAAGTTAGTTTTAGTTTTGAGGGTCATTTTTCAATGCACATTAGTTTTAAGGGCTATAAGTGCCTCCATTTAAACCATAAAGCCAAGCTCAACTTGAAAGCAGTGAAATTGGCAGAGCGAACGTTTTACAACAGGCGACGAAAGAGGCCCAGAGCCAAGGTCACGACCGATTGTGAGTAGGATTAGTTTCGCCATGAGGCACTGCTGGCCAAAAGCCCATAACGCTCCCGTTGCCGAGACACCAGCTGACCGCCAGCCCCATGCCAGCTGACCTGTGACTGCCAAGGCCCGCGGCGGTTCGGCTTTGTGACTTGTTCGTTTGCTGTTGCGCAAAGAGACGTTGACTTAATAAAACAAGTAATTTGAAACAATCCAACTATTGCAAACTTTTAATGGAGCAGAGAAATTATATTTTCATGTCCTAGCCAAAGCTCGTGTCGGAATTTGTATTTCCAATTCTTTGAATCAGTTATGGGGTTTTGGAGATGCTTGAAAAGAGCACAGATTGAAAAGAGAGAGTTAACCTTTTTTTTGTTTCGAAAACTTTTTTTATTTGCTGAAACGTTTTTGCTAGAAAAGTTGAGATAGGTAAAGATCAAGAAGGTTTTGTGGAAGTTTTTAGGCTTTGCATTTTGACGTTTTGATGTAGTCATGTTGCATCAACTATTTAGGTTAATTACATCAACTCAAAATTAGTACAATTTGCTGTAAAAAAAAAAATTGTAAAAATAAGGAAAATAAAAAAATACATTTTAATTCTATTTTTAAAAATAATTAAAACAAATTCCACAAAAAATACCATAAATGAATAAATTGTTTTGTAAGTGTTTAATAAATTGGAATTTGTAAATGCTTCTCATAATCTGCGGATAGCCTATACATGTTATTTTAGGCAGGAAAACCCTAGGAAAACCAGTCAAAAAGCACCTTAACGGAGAACATCAAATCAAATCAAAACACAAATTCAATAATAATGGCAACCCAAAAAAAATACAGTGTCATCTTATAATATTTATCACACATCATTTACATCTATAATGTTTATGGTAAAGCTGGTATGGTTGAAGTGAGGCTTCACAATCTGCAGTGGATCGTTTTACTGTTCATTCAACAGCCCCATCAATTGTTGAGAAGACAATATAAAACTGGACTGCATGATAAAATTGATAAACTGCATAAATAAACAGAAAATGTTCAAAAGGACTACCTTGAAAGGGCAAACTAAATTGGGATTGATAAATAAACGCTCAAAATCAACGACGTGACACGTGAGTATCAAAGAAATGGCAGAAATTAAGGCATTACGCCAATATGGCAGATCTAGGTTTTACAGAAGATTTTGAAAACCGATTTAAATTATTATTTCCAGGGGATAAAACAGGAGTATAAGAACAATATTATACAGTACCTGCAAAGGTAGCCTGGTGCTGGCTTAGTGGTTAGGGTGCTGGCTTGGGATCCTAGGATCCTGAGCTCGAAACCCCGTCGATCATTGAATTAACGCCAGGCGGGTTGACTCAGCCTGTCATACTTCCAAGGTTGGCAAAAAGTTGGCAAAAAGCTTCCGCGATGAATGAGCCACTCGGGTATCAGGTGTCCAATTGGCGACCCGTCCAGGATTACACCCAATAGCCAAGGAAACTGCTCTGGCAGTCATATGCATTGTACCACATGCAAAGTTGGAACAATCAATGCAAACTCGTCCAAAGGAATATTTGTAAAACTTTCACGTTCTTGACAGCTGGGTAGATGTAGGCACACTGGTTGCTATAAATTCATTACAAAAATCCTGATGTCCTGAGCTCAATTGCTTTGGAATCACTCAGTGTAGAAAACAGTGAAGACATTACAGCGAGCTCAATTGTGACCCCTAGAGGACACATGCTGAATTTTTAGAAGACATGATTTTGCAACAAAGCTCAGATGTAGACATTTCACTCTCATTGGGGATCATCAGCACAACATAATGCCCCCAACTGTCTGTGAGGGCATGGAAATCACATTGAATTTTCCATGACGAGGACGACACTTCTTGAAAATTGAGATATTGCTGAAGGAGCAACCTGAAAAAAACTTTTATTTTACTGGCATAAACAATTTGATGGAGAATTTTTTTTGAAGTCACAGGACGCAAACTCAGAGGAAAGACAATAATATGGATCGATTCCTTCTGTATGGGGTGCGCTGGCATTTCTAAAAGGCTTTACGATCCTTTATGTGGGTTCAATGATACTGCGGATAACAGTGTAGTAGTGGGCACAGTTTTTTTTTAGCAGGGGCTGAATCTGTCTTCCACAGACTGCAAGGAAAAGCCAGAAGTAACTTTTCAACTGGAATATCTTGTTTTCTGTCTACAAAAACTGTGCAATGGTTGGATGCATGACAGCCCCTCCCCTCCCCCCCCCCCCCCTGTTTATTAGGGACCTGGGAGCGAGTGCTGGTGTAATACAAAAGTTCACTGTCGCCATTCCAGTGAAGAGGTACAATTGGAAATATATACCAAAAATACAACTGTGCATTATAAAAATATGCTCGAAAGTATACCTGAATATGACATCCTATAACCATTGTCAGCACTCGAATGCCAGATATCCTTCCATAACATCATTAGCCATATCTGACCGGTCATCATCATGTGACGCCATTCATCCCATCTCAATGATTCAGTTGTAACATGGGCAAAGCAGAAACGTTGAGCTACCAACTTCTCACACGATGTAAGAATCGAATATTGCTGCGACAAACGTGCATAATCAGAGCTGTATCTTACTATAATTCACCAAATGTCCGTACGTCTGTCTGTCCGTCCGTCTGTCTGTCTGTCCGTCCGTCCGTTCCTAGGTACCCCGCAAAAACGGCTGAACCGATCGCAACGATATTTTGGGTGGGTAATCCTGGGACCCCCTGGAGTAAAATAGGCCATATTGTTTTTCCAATTTTAGCTTTGGTCTCCAGCATTTTCAGGTTTGAACTCCCGCCTAACGTTATTGTCCCGGGTACCGCAAAAACGGCTGCACCGATCTCAACGATACACCTCCATGCCCGTGGGATTCCCACGGGTGACCCCACTAGTATTAGGTAATGATAGGATCAACACCACTATTTTAGGCTTTTAATGATAATATATTCCCTAGTTTCAAAAGATTCATTTAATTCTTTCAATATTTCTTTTTGAGACAGGTACAAAATGAATGTAAAGCCTCGTTCTATTTGCCAAAGGTGAGCACGATAGATACCTCCATTCTTCATTACTTGCTTTTACACAGTCTAATGCATGAGCCTGGTGTTGGCTTAGCGGTTAGGGTACCGGCTTGGGATCCTCGGATACTGGGTTCGAATCCTGGTCGATCGCTGAATTATTGCCAGGGAGGGTGGTTGACTCAGCCTGTCATCCTTCTGAGGTCGGCAAGTTGGGTACCAGTACACTGGCAATTCCCTGTGTGTCGCAAGAGGCGACTAACAGGGTTGGTGGCAGGAAGGGCATCCGGCCATAAAACATTGCTTCAAAACGGGGAGCATGGTGCCCAAAAAAGGCCAACCCCCGCTTTGCGGAGGGAAAGGGCCTCTAGAGGTGGTTCTTACACAGTCCAGTGCGTGTGTTGAGTTGGTTGAGTTGGACTGACCTATTGATCGGGGTTGAGTTGGTTCTGAATGTTTGTGATTGAAGTGATTAATTGTGATTTACACTTTTATGTTTGTTTTCTAGCTTGGTGTGATCTCTGTGGACGGACAAGACTTTTTCATTGAGCCTGCCGAGCAGCAAGTTGCCTTGAGCCAGGGTAATTCTATTGAGCCACGAGTCCACATCTTGTATCCGCGGCCTGTGCTTCCAAAGGCATATGGTCGGGATGACTCTGAGCCCTACTGCGCCAGCCAAGGTCAGTTTGCAAATTCTCACATTTATCATTTATACCACCTGCAAAATCTGGCTCAAACGTAGTATTCCCGAGATTATCATGTTCACCATCAGATAAAATCATTGTACACCAGACAACACTGAGACAGCTTGGCTTTGAAGTCGAGGAACACTCGATGTAAAACCAGGTTTATTTACAGCAAAATTACAATGCATTTTTGAAATCGTCAGAACACATTTATCTGTAAATGGATGGAATGTAAACTAATCAGTTGTAATTTATCTCAGTTAAATAAATCGACCACCATTTTATTATGACACTAGGAGGGGTATCCAGCATTGTCCGCGCGGGGATGTTGTTACGGATTCATCACTTCTGCCTTTGTTGTTGTTATATACTTGTAGGATTTTTAGTTTCAGATAATATTGTTGTTAAGATTTGAATTGAAATGATTTGCGATTTCTAAACCTGTTGGCATTTTGAATAAATCAAATTTTGTTCATTTATTTATTTATGCATATATTTTTACTTTGTGTTTTTTTTGTAGGTGCCTAAAACACTTCCCTACACTCACTAAGGAAAGGGGTCGGGGATAATTGAATATTACCTTCACATAGTTACAAAGGCTTAAGCAATATAGAGCGATTAAAACAAAATCAAACTTAAAAAAAAATTTGTCAAAAAAAATCACATTTCTTCGCATCAATGGGATCAGCAGGCAGTTGGTGCTCCTATGGTTGGCAGCGAGTGCCCCGGAAGCAGTAACGGAAAAGGAGTGGCAATTATATGTGGGAAAATTATATGCTGGTCAGGGTCGCCCAGATAACCCAGATGGCAGAGCACTGGTGCGGTTCACCAGAGGACCTGGGTTCGATTCCTGGTCTGCACATGTAATTTTCCGACATTTGTCAATTAATTACTCCCACCAGGGAGTAATGCTATTCGATCTCATATGTTTGTGTGTTCGTGTGTTTGTGAACAAGATATCTGGAAAAGTTCTGAACGGATTTGGATGAAAGTTGGTGGGATGATTGCCCTTGGGTTAAGGAAGAATTGATTAGTTTTTGGTGAAGCTCAGGATATTATTCTGGATCCAGGAATTTTTTGAAGGATTTTTTACAATTGGAAGATAGGGCTCAGCAGCGGCCACCCACGGCGGGAGTATGCGCTCTACTGAGTGGCGTACTGGTAAGAATTTTTTTCAGCAGGAAATAAGATTTTAGAGATAAAAATGTCAAGGATGTTACTTCCGGCTCAAGGTGCAGTCAGTGAGAAATAGAACCCTCCCACTGCATTCAATCAGTGTCAGCTGCTGCATGGGTAAATTAAAACTAGAACGCCACTCAGTAGAGCGCATACTCCCGCCGTGGGTCAAGTTAGAATAATACGTTTTGTTTAACATCCCCTCTCCCCAAAACAATAAATGAAAAAGAAAGTAGGCCCTAACTGTCAGAGAATTAATTTTGATATATCTCGGAATTAGAGGAGAAAAACATCATTTAGGCATAAGAATAAAAGCTTTAATGCAGTAAAACAGAAAAAAGAATTCCCCAAAAAACTCCCCAAAAAAATTCCTGGATCCGGAATAATATCCTGAGCTTCACCAAAAACTAGTCAATTCTTCCTTATCCCAAGGGCAATAATCCCACCAACTTTCATCCAAATCCGTTCAGAACTTTTCCAGATATCTTGTTCACAAACACACGAACACACACGAACGGACACGATCGAATGCATTACTCCCTTTGCGGAAGTAAAAAAAGAAAAGTTTTTCCGCTTTTTTCACTGCACTCATTGGGGCATTTCCCAAGGAGGAATTTTCTCTTCCCTATGGATGCCTACCTATGGGGATTATCCATGCTCATAACCTCTTAAATACTGAACGTCAAGCCAGGAAGCAGCTGGTCAGGTCAGGTATGGGAGCATGCGCCGGAGCAGGTACTCCAGGGGCCTCCGTCTGGCCATCCCCCAGGCCGATGCCTGGCCCAGTGGACCATCCCTATCTCCTTGAGATGCCGATCAACCTGCTGCAACAAGGAGCACGCGATCGGCCCTTTGGCCTCCTCCACTCAAGAGGCTCCCTTGCTGAGAGTATCTGGTGAGCTGGATCAGCATCCGGAAAACGAGCCACATGTCCATACAGCCACAGCTGACGCTTACGGACCATACAGGAAAGAAATCTTATCTGAGTCTCTCTCAGCATCACATGCCATTTTAAAAGTCTTAAGTATGACTTGGCCCAGCTTTGAACCTCGGCCGTCCCAGAATCGAAGCGGGCGCTCTAACAATTGAATACAAGGCAAAAGACAGGTATTTTTCCCCGTACTGTAATTCCAGCAATGGCCTCGTATTCCCCTTTGGTCATCTAGGCCTGTGGTCTTGAATATCAAGTGATAGCACAGAACATGTTGTCCGAGTGTACTGGGGTTGGCACAATATTATGTAGGTTACTGTGAATATATATATCTTATTATAATAGAGCAAACGTATATGGTTATGTCGTTATGTTTATATGCGACGAAAACGTCTTCTTTCTTCTTTAAATAAAATTACCACCCTCTTAATTAACCTTCTTAATTACGTTAAGACTGCTGAGACCCCTCAGACCATTGACGACCCTTTAATTCCCCCAAGACCCTTCAGACCACCAAGACCCCTGAAGACCCAAAATACCCTGAAGACCCCAAAGACACCGAAGACCCAAAACACCCCAAAGACCCAAAACACCCCGAAAACCCAAAACACCCCAAAGACCCAAAACACCCAGAAGACCCAAAACATCCCAAAGACCCAAAACACCCCGAAGACCCAAAACACCCCGAAGACCCAAAGCACTCAAAATACCGAAAAGACCCTGTTTGACCCACATGACCCAAAACACCCTGAAGACCCAAAAGATCCTTAAAGACCATTTAGACCCAAAATACCCTTAAATACCCAAAAGAACCAAAATATCCCAAAAGAACCAAAATATCCCAAAGACTCTTAAAGTCCCAGAGGAAACAAAAGACCCTTAAGACACAAAATCCCTTGAAGACACCAAAGACCCAAAAGACCATGAAGACCCAAAAGACCCAAAATACCCTTAAAGGCAAAGAGGATCCAGAAGACCCTGAAGACCCAAATGGCCCTGAAGACCACGCTAGTGTAGGTTAATGATACACCCATAACCCATAGTGTGGGTTACGCTCGTGTAGGTTAATGATACACCCATAACCCATAGTGTAGGTTACGCTCGTGTAGGTTAATGATACACCCATAACATTGATTGGTGAGGATGCAGATCAAGTTCCATTTCAGATATTGCTGCATGATCTGGAACCAACAAGTGTCATCTGCCACACGGTCAAATTGTCTACCAATCACAACCAGGCAGCATCACCATTGCTTTTAGCAGTTGGAAGTTCTATGAAGATGTTTAACGAAGTTCTTCAACCTGGACGAATGTCATGACGATGCCGTCACAATGACGTCATGACTGCATCCCAGGAAGGGCCTTTCGCAGTGCAAATATGCCAAGGTCAAAATTCTGTCACCAAGCAGGTGAAAAGCGAAGTTACGAATTAGTTTCAACCTTATTGGGGCTCGTCAGGATAACACATCGCTGTCAAATCTACTTCGTGATTTTGAAGCCTTATGGCTTTTATATGGGTTAATGATATGCCCCTAACTGTGATTGGTGAGGATGCCAGATCTTGTCCCATTACAGCTATGGCTGCACAATCATATTACTACTGATCATATCTATCTTAATATAAGGATATAATCACACCAAACTCGTACAGTAGCACGAGAATGGAAGAGGAGACAGATGGAGAGATAGAGACGGATGGCTTCCCTTGGGAGACAAGGGTGTTTGACATGAGGGCGCACTCATCAGACTTGTAGCCGAGTGGCCCCGCGACTCTGGCTGCAGCTGACACTGTGGCTAGCAAACTCTACTGCACTCCACACTTTCCCTGAAAGCTCTCCTTGAACTGCACTCAAACTGGCTTCAGCACTTCTGTGGAAGCTTTTTATAGGTACGGCCCTGACATCCTTTACCCCGGGCCTGTCCCTTGCTGGATATTACACAGGTGGTTTTGCCATATCTCCTCTGCGTGACACAGATGGCACGCAGATTTGCGTCATTTCCTACGGTGCCCCAGTGACAACACACGCTGTTCTGCTATTTCATCACAGTGCCCCCAGAGAATGCACACACGGTCATGCCATCAAAGCTTCACAACCACGCGGGAGGTAAGAAAATACAAAGGGCTAGGATTAAGAAACAATAAATACAGAGGGACAAAGGGGGGAAAGAGACAGACGTGGAGTGTAGGGTGACAGGGAACTCTCTCCACTCACAATCCTTGCAGTTGCGAAACTAGGTGCTACAAAATGCCTTGTGCTAACATTATCAAATAACTACCTAATTGAACCCTTCATTAGCCCCCAATTTTTGCAATATATATATATATATATATATATATATATATATATATATATATATACAGTATATACATACAGTATATATATATATATATAACTGTAAGAAATAGTAGAAACTCCAAAGTACGAGCAGGGCGTCTCATTTGTATTGAATATATAATCGTTAGATTAAATAAGACGCGGACGTAGCTTCAGGACGTCGATCTTTAATTGTCGACAAGCTTTCGACCAACAAAGGTCTTCTTTCTGAGTCTACAAAAACAGCAGGCATGTATATCAGTCAAGTATGTATGGTGATATGTGTGTGAGATGTGTGATGTGTGTAGAAAATGCATACAGAAGGAAGAGCCACGCCAAAGTTCACTCACCAGCCCCAAGTTCAACGGAAGTGACCGTTTGCGTTACAGTTAGGGTGCACGTGCATATACAAATATAGAGATATACATACATAAACACACAAGCATATATTCATATCCCATTTATATTCATATAATATATTTATATATTTATATAAATGACATATAAAGGTAGAATGAATGAATGAATGATGAATGAATGAATGAATGAATGGGTTACGGTTAACAATTTGATTGGGTTGATGTGGGAACATGCTTTAGTCATCAAAATTTATGCCATGAGGGACTTTTGTCCGAAGTTTGTGTATCCAAAAGGACTCACGTTTCAGAATCGTGGTGTGTGATCGATTTGTGATTGATTCAATGGCAGAGATCTGAATGTCATTTATAGAGTGATCCGGTTGATTAAAGTGTATCGTGTAAGGTAGAGATTTGCCCTGACTGGTGTGGAAGTTATTGATTTCTGACCGGGTGTTATTAAATCTGTTATTATGTTATTAAATATATATATTATTATTATTATATAATTTTATAAAATTATAAAATATTATTATAAAATAATATATTATATTATTTAAATATATAAATATATATGTTATTAAATATATATATATATATATCTCTATATATACAGTGCGTATCAGAAAAAAGGTAATCCGAATTCAAGGGTTAATATGGAAAGGTTATTTATTTTGACAATTTACATGTGGTTTACTAATTAAGAGAAGATCCTCAGCTTTCCAATGATACCTTCTTTGCATCATTGCTGTCACACATGACCGAGTACATGTTCATTGAAAATGACAAGTTCAAATCGCATTTTTACAAGTTTGGCTAATCGATGCAAGTCAGGATAATTGGTGCAAAATGAACGTCAGATGTGAACTTTTCTCAGGAATGATTAACCTTTATGCACCCACACCTTCAACATGTCCACCTCCCCTTTCAACACAAAGCTCACAGCGGCGGAGCATGCCCTGAACTGCTCGTCTCACCAAAGCCGGGTCGTTGCGCAAAGCATCCACTTCATGTCAAATACGGCCCTGCAATTCATCAAGATCACGGGGAGGAGTTAGGAACACCTTGTTCTTTAAATGTCCCCAAAGGAAATAATCACATGGTGTGAGGTCAGGTGATCTTGGCGGCCATTCCACTGCATGGTTGAGGGCGATGACTCGGTCTCCAAAGAGTTCCCTCAGTCGATCTCGGACAGCGATAAGACGATGTGCTGGGGCGCAGTCTTGGGCCCACCAGAGATATCTGAAGACACCACGAACCTGTCGCTCAAAGTTCTCCTCCAGCTCCGGTAAAACATCATCATTGATCATCTGCAGATACCTGTTACCATTGACATTCCTTTGAAAGAAAAATGGTCCGATCACCTGACCACTTCCACAAAGTCCTAACCAAACAGTCCACTTTTGTCGATTCATGTTGGTGTCAAAAATTAAATTCCGGGGGTTGTCCTGTCGGTGCATATTCAAGAACATTATGGGTATTGACCTTGT
>NC_136261.1:339680807-339728307 GCF_964187855.1 Myxine glutinosa
AGGCGGGAGAAAAGAGGAATGAAAGAGTGAAGGTGAGCAGAGAGCCGAGATTTCGGCAGTTTAACCATCAGAGGGTTGCTGGCAGATCTTGTGCGACCTGTAGGAATATTTGGGGGACAGAGCACAGAGAGAGCTGGGGGTGCAAGGCCGGAGAGGAGTCGGTAGAAGACAGAAAGACCACCTACCTGCCTGCGGTGAGTGAGTGAAAGGCCCTCAGAGATAGCTTCATCGCGGGAGATTCCAATAATTCTGAAAGCTTTGGTTTCAACAGCGTGAAGCCGAGCTAGGTGTGAGGCAGGAGCACCGGCCCATAGGGGAGAACAGTATTCCATTGAGCTGCGGATGAAAGCCTTGTATGTGGTTAGGAGCTCAGGTGTGCCGAGGAAGGACTTCGCACGACGGAGGATGCCCAGTCGGCGACTGGCTTTGGAGGCCAGCTTGGAAATGTGGTTTTCCCAAGAAAGATCATGGCAGATAGTGAGACCCAAAATCTTGAGCGACAGAACTTCTTGGAGAGGATTGTTGAGAAAGTAGATGGGAGGGTTGTCCAGTCGATCTTTCGGAGAGACATAGTAAGAGTGTGAGATTTGTCAGGATTGAAAGACATGTTCCACTTGTTTGACCAGTCTGTGATTTTGTCCAGGTCTTCAGAGAGTGAGGAGGCAGCAGACTGCCGATCTGAGGGAAGAGGAATGGAGCGGCAGAGAGTGGAGTCATCAGCAAAGAGATAGAGAGGATTTTCGAGAGAGTCAGAGAGATCATTGATGAAGACCAGAAAAAGCACACGGGGCCCAGAACACTGCCTTGGGGAACTCCAGCCTGAACAGGAAGAGGAGATGAGAGAAACCCATTCAGGGCCACACGTTGACGACGACTAGAGAGGAAGTCCGCCAGCCATGCGTGGAGATTTCCATGGATACCAAAGGAGGAGAGTTTGGTGAGCAGAGCGGGGTGCCAGACCGTGTCGAAGGCACGTGATATGTCGAGGGAGACAGCTCTAATTTCCTGTTTGGCATTGAGGACCTCCATCCATTGTTGAGACAGCAGAAGCAGCATGTCCAGAGTAGAGTGACCTGGTCTGAAACCAAACTGATGATCAGAGATCAAGCCATTGGAGAAGAGGAAAGATTTCATATCCGAAGCAATGATGGATTCCATGACTTTGCTGATAATTGGGAGAAGGCTGATTGGTCTGTAGTTGCTAGGATCTGTTTTTGCACCTTTTTTGTGCAACGCGGTGATGTTGGCTGATTTCCAAGCAGATGGCAGTTGACCTTGAGCAAAAGAGAGGGTGAAGAGAACAGAGAGAGGGTGAGATAGAGCAGCAGAGCAGGATTTTAGGACCCGTGGGCTGATGCCGTCGGGTCCAGTTGCAGAATCAGAGTCGAGGGTTGACAGAAACTTTTCCACCTTGTCAGGAGGAAAGGACACGGAGTCCAGGAGCAGCAGGGTACGACTGGGTATGGTGGGTACAGAGAGGGATGGGTTTGGGACACAAGATTTAGAGGCAAACACAGAGTTGAGGCATTCAGCTTTTTCACGTGCGGAGTCAGCTGTGTAGCCGTTTGAGGTAAGGGAGGGGATGGAGGGGGAACAAACACCAGAAACGGATTTGACCAGACGCCACCAGGATTTGGAAGAGGGAGACAGATAAGAGAGTTCGGTCTTGAGAACGGAGAGATATTGTTTCCTGGCTCTCCTGAGGGTGGACACACACTTGTTTCGGGCTTTGTGAAAGGAAATGATATTTCCTTCCGTTGGATTTGCTTTCCAGGAGACGAAGGCAAGTTGTTTCTGGGCAACAGCCTCACCACAAGATTCCGTGTACCATGGACGGGAGGAAGGGTATGACAACTGAAGACGAGATGGGATAAATCTGTGCATGAGAGAGAGCAATTTACTTTGGAAGAATTCCCAGGATGAGTTGATGTCAGAGGTGGTAGAGATGGGAGACCAGTCCAGATGATTGATGGCTGCTTGAAGACCGTGCCAGTTGGCCTGAGTGAAATGCCAGACTCGTCGACGCTGAGCAGGCTCCCTGAGGATGGTCAGAGAGATGTCCACTTTAACAAGGACATGATCAGATGATCCGATCGGAGCAGAAGAAGAGCAGCAGACATTTTCAGGGAAGTTAGTCATAACCAAGTCCAGAAGAGAAGATGTTCCGTTGACTGAGATCCGGGTCGGGAAATTGACAGATTGTGTCAGTCCCAGTGAGTCGCAGAAGTCCTTTGCTGAAGAGCCATGGCTGGTGAGAGAGGTACCCACACCCAGCCAACTGGCATGGTGACAATTGAAATCACCACATATGAGGAAGAGAGAGTTGGGATGAGTAGATAGAAGTTGGTCCATATCATCAGACAGCGAGATGTAGATGGAGTCATCACTGTTTGGTGGACGGTACAACACACATATGAACAAGAGGTGGGAGCGAAGGGGAAGCCGTAGCCAGAGCTATTCCTGGGGGTGAGGTGGAGAGAGTGCAGTGCAGGGCGAGTGAGGAAGAGAGTTTTTGATAAAGATAGCAACCCCGCCTCCAGGACGAGGCTCAGGTCTATCATACCGGAGGAGGGAGTAGCCCGGGAGAGATACTATGGAATCAGAGACATCATAAAGGAGGAAAGTTTCTGTTAAGCAGATCACGTCTGGTTTGACAGAAGCAACCTGTATGGAGAGATCAGTTAAGTTTGAACGAAGGCCCCGGATGTTTGAGGTCCATACCGTTAATGAAGAGGAAGGGGGAGCATCAGATACAGAACAGGGGGGAGGAGGGGTAGGGGAAGATGTGGAAGAGGTGGAAGAGATAGGGAGAGCTGTTGAAGGTGTGTCAGAGATTTCAGAATAGCTCGGAGAAAGGGAAGGATGGGGCGGACAAAAGGTTTGATGGTGATTGGGTGAGCCACAATGAGGTGTTATTTGAGGAGGGGGAAGAGCGAGGCAGAAGGTTGGGGGAGATGGAGGTGAGAGTTTGAAGGGGGAAGAAGCGGGGAGGACGCTTTGAGGAGGGGGAGTGAGAGGGGGGAAATTGAGAAGCAATGAGGGTGGGGAGATTTGAAGGGGAGGGGTGAGGGGGGAGTTTGGGAGGGAAGGGACAAGGGGAGGGATTTGAAAGGGATGGGATATGGGGGAGATTTGGAGGGGAGGGGTGAGGCAGGAGTCTAGGAGGGGAGGGGCGAGGGGGCGTCTTGGCGGGGAGGGGTGAGGGGGTAGTTTAGGAGGGAGGGGGCAAGGGGGGAGATTTGAAAGGGATGGGTGATGGGGAAGATTTGGAGGGGAGGGGTGATGGGGAAGATTTGGAGGGGAGGGGTTATGGGGAAGATTTGGAGGGGAGGGGTGAGATTGGATTTTTGAAAGTGTACGATTTATGGGAAACGAACATTTATTGCAAAATGAGTTTCTTGTGACCTTCGAGTTAAAAATACGTTTAAGGACGCTGGATGGAGGATGGAGTGCAGGAGAGTTTAGGGAATGTAGAAAAAAGGCACTATAGGAGATGGATATTTTTTTTGGGATGAATTGATTTGGTGAGCAAGTCGAAAGCAGCCTTTTAAAGAAGAAGAAGAAAAAGGTGTTATAAAATATGACGGAATACATAACTTGAGGGGAAAGTGTTAACATTGAAGGTTAATGAGTGAAAACTATCTGGGGAAATGGGGGAGAAACACGTGGTCGAAGAACGAACGAACGAATAAGAATGAATAAACGAATGAGAACAGAGAAGGAAATGTTTTTTTTTTTTTTTTTTTTTTTTTTTTGGGAGTTGAGATTTACACAAGGAAGTGGGCTATGGGTGAAAAGCCTGGGAATACAGAGAACGAAAGTTATTGGATCACAAACGACGGACCGCTGAGAGAAAAACAAAGCCTCAAGGTTGTACAGTGCACACTGTACAAGGCCTCAAGACACGACACGGCAAACAGACGATCAATCTATGAAAGATAAACACCAAGAAACAACCAAAGTTGCACACAATAACTTCACACACCGAAAGATAAATACAGTTTCGACAAAATACAATTGTGAACAGACTTAACTTCGAAAAACGTGGAGACCGTGTGGAGCTTCGAAAATCCCTCCCACCGTCTCCGAGATCTCGCGAGATCTGACTTGGCATTTAATATGGAATATTTTTTTTGTGGGGGTGAACTTACTTTTCAAGATGACTTAGAACCAAATGTTAATTGGAATTATGTTGCAATTATTCTAGATTTTGTTAATGTGACCTTTAAAAGAAACAAAAACCACATTTGACATTTCGAAACAAATAAATTGATCCTTGGAAGTGATGTAAACTGATATCGAACTCAATTCATGGACAGTACTGTGTTAAACTTCTGTACGTTTTCCAGAAGTATCTCTTTATTTTGCACATTATCCAATTTTTTTTTAAACAAAAACAAAAGTTAAATTACGACTGGGATTATGGACAGTAAAATTACAGTTCAGTACTTCGTGTAACCCCCACGAGCATTCAGGACAGCACGTACACGTTGAGGCATGCTGTTCACGAGATTTGCTAAGGTTTGGACAGGAATCGCTTGCCATGCAGTTACAATAGCCTGCTGCAATTCACGCACAGAGGTCGGCTGCTGGTCCAAGTGGTCGATTTGACGCGTTAATTCTGCCCACAAGTTCTCTATCGGATTCATATCCGGGGACATGGCAGGCCACTCCATATGCTCTACACCATGGTCAGCAAGAAAGTGTTGGATCATGCGAGCATGATGAGGCCGTGCATTGTCTTCTTGGAAGACAAAGTTTCCTCGAAAGGCTGCACGAGCAAATGGAAGCAATGTTTCTTCCAGAATGGCCCTGTACTTGAACTGGTTCAGGTTTCCATTCAGAACAACCAGGTCAGTTTTTCCCCCTGCATGAAAAGCAGCCCAAACGGTCACCCCACCACCTCCAGCTTGGACTCTTGGCACTATACAATCTTTGTTGTAGGCTTCATGCACTTGTCTGTGCACTCGGACGCGGCCATCTTGACGATAGACCAGAAATCTAGACTCGTCACTGAAGATCACGTGATCCCAGTGTCCTGGCTGCCATTGACGGTGCTCTCTGGCCCACTGCAATCGGTGCTGGCGGTGTTGTCTGGTCAGGCGTGGCTTTCTCAGGGGACGCCTGGCACGATAGCCTGCTTGAACCAGTCGTTGGTTGACTAGCCTTCTGGATACAGGCACATTTGTCAGTTGCTGCCACTCTGCCCTAAGCCGATTAGCTGACTTGGTACGGCCATTGCGGACTAACCGGTGCAGCTGGCGATCATCCCTCCTTGTGGTTCTGCGGGGACGTCCTGGCCTCGGTATTGGAGTAGGGACACCCCTCTGAGCATTTCGTTTCAGGATCTTTGACACCTGACCTTGAGTGATGCCATACTGCCGAGCAATAGTATGCTGTTTCATGCCGTAATTTCGTGAAGCCACCACTCCATGACAAACAGCATTGTCGAGTTGACGGACCATCTCCAGAGGAAGCGGCAATAACTTTTGGAGACGTGCAGCAGTTGTTTTCCACTAATACAGAACGCAACATCCCTTGTATACCCGACTGTGAAGCCAATCATCAAATGCACCTGTCTGTACATTTTGCCACGCCACCTGTGATATAATCCTGTTGTTGACTTCTTGCTGCGACAGACAATCAGTGACATGGGTCTTTTAACAAATAAATCACCAAAGTGTAAAAGAAACTCACCAGATTGATATACTGAGTTGAGAAAGTAAACCCAAGTCAAGAAAAAAAAATATTCCATATTAAATGCCAAGTCTGTATATGGGAAAGTTACACGCCCAGACTTTGTTTGGGGTGTAATCGAACCCACGTCTTCTGGTGAACCGTACCAGTGCTCTGCCATCTGAGCTATCTGGGCAAACCTGGCTGAGCATGCAATTTTACCACACATATGATTGCCACTCTCTTTCCATCAATGCTGCCAGGGCACTCGCTGCCAACCATAGGAGCAACCAACGGCCTGATTAAGAGAGGGTCTGGGTATGTAATTCCTAATTTCCTGGTCTGGGCATGTATTTTTGCCACATATATCAATTTAATTATTTAATCCTGTTTTTTAATGTAATTGCTTCACCACGCCCCCAGTGGTGTTTGTAATAGCGGACATGGATTTGTCCCCCCCCCCCCCCCCCCCCCATTGGAGGAAGGCCCTCTCGTGTTCAGGCCGTTGGTGATCCTATGGTTGGCAGCGAGTGCCCCGGAAGCATTGACGGAAAGAGAGTGGCAATCATATGTGTGAGAAAATTGCATGCTCAGTCAGGGTCGCCCAGATAGCTCAGATGGGGCAGAGCACTGGTATGGTTCACCAGAGGACCTGGGTTCGATTCCTGGTCTGGGCATGTAATTTTCTCACATATATCAATGCAATATAATTAACCCACATAAGCATTTGTGGTCACAAAGTCCACCCACAGTCTCGGGATAAAGCGGAAGATTGAAGACCGTCTGATTGAAGAATGGTGCAACATCCGGCAATGAAAGTTTGATCGTCTAATTTGATCAACTAGTGAGGTACCTGTGCTACACACGGGTGGGAGGCCAGAAAGGTACCTGTGCTACACACGGGTGGGAGCCAGAAGCAAACAGGCAATACAGAAATGGCAAATGCTAAAGCATGAAACCAATAAATTCCACATTCCTGTAGCACCTTCAGTCACACGTCAGACATGGACAGCAAGTTCGTGAAGGACTTCCATGAAAAACGTACCCGTTCGCAAACAAACAGGTACGTGTGTTCCATTCCCAGTCAATGGCGAATCTGCATATGGCGATCCGTGAATTCACGTTTAGAAAGTAGAAACCGTCATGGCATTTCGTCATTCACTTGAACTCGATATCTCTTTTTTCATTCCAAACAGCATAACTCCAATCACAAATTAAATAACATTAATATAAAAATAAACTTTTAACAACATTCGTGACAAAAACAAATTTAAATCCTGATGTGAAGTTCCGTATGGTTGGGTGAATACAATTACGAATTCAAAATCGTAATTGTATTCACTCAATTCCAATCATCAATTGATACTTTAACAAAACGATTAATACGATTAATGTTTAACGATTTAACATTACGATTGAATGACGGTTGTATTTGGATATTATCAAACCCGCGCATTGCCGTTATCTGTCCACTTCCGCATTCGCGGCAGGTTCATAATTGTCATCAAAATCGAAACAGTATTTGTAGAATTTCAACAAAAGCCACATCACTGTTCATATCGGTAAATATTATTCTATCGTGTTTGGAAAAACTGGAAAATTGGAAAACTTGGAAAAACAATATAGCCTATTTTATTCCCAGGGGTCCCAGGAATACCCACCCAAAATATCGTTGCGATCGGTTGAGCCGTTTTTGCGGTACCTTCGAACGGACAGACGGACATTTGGTGAATTATTTGATCAATGACAAAACGTGTACACGAGCTATCGACGACACCATGGCCAAATTCGAAATTCCTGCCCTAACCAGCAGATGGGCATTTGAAAACTTGGTAATCTGTTCTGTTCTGTATCATTAAATAACTATAATCGGGGGTTCACATAAATGGGATGCATTTAATCGTGCGCGGTAAAAAAAAACAAAAAACTAAATGTGTACTTCAAAGATGCCATGAAAGTTCAAAAGAATACTGCGCACTCCCACAAGAGGGGCTTTTGATGGAAGATTTTCTCAGCTAGTGTAGGGAAGACTCTTCCGTGATAATACTATAACCACCTTTAGAGGCCATTTTTCCCCGCAAGCGGGGGTTGGCCTTTTTCGGGGACCGTGGTTGTTGTTGTTTTTTTTTTTGGTTTTTTTTTTTTGTCCCCTTTTTGAAGCAATGTTTTACGGCCGGATGCCCTTCCTGACGCCAACCCGTGATAATACTGATATACAGTATTGTACTGTGATTTCAAAATTTAAGTGTACAAAATGAAGTTTACAAATTGCTAACAGGGTATGCTTACACATTGTGAAAGCAATAGCAAACCGTGCTTCGTACGAAGGTACATAATAAATAGAAGCTTTATGATTATAAGCAAACATCACTTTTTTATTTATTTATTAATTTATTAATTATCAGCTGGTGTTGGCCTAATGGTTATGGCGGCGGGCTTGGGATCCTAAGGTCCTGAGTTCGAATCCGGTTGAATTAACGCCTGGTGGGGTTGAATCAGCCTGTCTCATCCTTCCGAGGTCGGCAAAATGAGTACCGGATAACTGGTTAAAGAGAGGCATTGCATCAGCGGCAGAACCACCCACCCATTTATTTATTTACGGACGGTTTTTACGTAAATTTTCATTGAGATGTTTATTTCACAGTTTACAGTTATAGAAATTACAATTGTCAAATACTATAGATATTGAGTCGACTGAATTTCCAACAAACAGGATAAATCTGCAGATTTCCTCTTCAGGTGACATTTCATCTGTGACCTTCAGACTTCAGGCTTAAGTGCCCAACAATACCCATTCCCCCCTCCTCACTCCTGATTCCCTCTGAAAAGCACAATGTTGAACCAGTCTGAACCGCATGTATGAAGTACACATTGGAACTCGATCTTTTTTTCTTCTTTTTTTTGTATACAAGATCGAGGCTTGTTTAAGAGCTAACATCAATCACCAAACAAAAAAAAACGGACACACAAAACATACAATAAAGGGAGTGGGAGACGAGATGGGGAGAGAGAGGGAGGCACACAAGTACATACAGCAGAGAACAGGGACATCGAGAGATCTGTGGGAGGGAGAGGGCTTGGGGGGAGGAGGCACGGGAAGGCGGGGGAATTCATATTAGACAAATTGACAAACAAAATCGAAGATTATTGAAAAGGGAATGCTTTATTATTATTTTTTTTTCCCAAGTGATCTTGGGCTTTTCGGAAGCTTGCACATGCATCACATTAATAACGAAGAAATTGCTCAATAATGGACAAACACCGATAGTACAAGAGACTTAAACCTGGGTGCCATGCATCATTACTCAGAGAGAGGCTCAGGTGGGAACGTTACCATGCCAACACAGAAACCCCACTTTTATTCAACTCTTCAATAAAACAGGGGAAAAATTGGGGAAACTACGAATGAAATGTTGATATAAAATTGTGATTCTGTACCCAGCAAGCCAATTCCCACACCCGACTTCCAGTGCAAGGTTCTGTGTATACCGCTGTCATGGTGATAGCGCATGCTCCTCTTTGACCTTTTGTTCCACATCAATGCACAATTTTGCAAACATTGCCTGAGCTTTGGATCTCTCTCCAATATGAGCATTCCAAGCGGATGACAGATAAACGTTTTCAAGTAACGAATTATTATTTGGCAAGGCTGTGTCATATGTTCACATGCCTCTTAGGTCATGGTAAACAATTGGTAAAAAACAGAGGAATTGTGTATGTTACTATGGCTACACTGCCAATAGGCAGTGCTTTCCCTGTGAATGATAGAGGTGGTTTGGGCAGATTGAGGAGGATAAAGTCTTACAAAAAATTTTAAAACACAATATGTCATTCTGTCTACATGGTGGCGAAGTTTTTTAAGTCAGAATTTAGTAATTACATGAAGTTTCAGCCAATTTTGTGATTTAGGTTTGTGTATGTCAGCTTCACCAAAAAGCTCTTCTTATTTGAAAGTAGATAACAATCAGTGAGCACAGTATTTCAAAATGCTATTCTGTTTGTTTTCATACAGACATGACATATGCAGCTACAAAAACAAGCCGTGTGGGACTCTAGGTATGTTTTTGTTGAAACTTCATAAAGTTTCTAAATATTTAATCAGAATGAAAACTGGTAGAATATAAGGAAATGTATTATATGGACAGGGTGGTACACCTGCATTACATCACAAAGTGTCCTATCCCTCAAGATTGACTTTAAGCTGGGTGTTCCATCTGCTGCTGTTCACTGATGGACATTAGCAATCCCATGATGTCTTTCGCCAAAGATTAGGCGAGTTTTCGCCAGCACCCTAAACAAATTCCTAATTCTTCAAAAACAAATATTCACACCCTTCAGATGATTCACTCAAGTTGTGAACGTATTTCAAAAGCCCATTCAAGCCCATATCCCATCACTTTTTCTACAACCACAACTAAATGTATAATTCTAAATCTTTCCAAAATATCCCACATTCGGTGTATTCCATTAGGTGACAAAATTCCGGATGTCCGAGAGGTACACACACTCACCTTTAGGCTATCTAGCCTGGATTTGAATCCCGACACAGATATAAACTGTCATCCTGGTGTTTCACAGGCAGTGTGATTCATAAAGGTGTGTGCCGTCCCTCTGATGGACGTTAAACTGGACGTCCTGTCTGCCAGCATTACTGGTGAACATTAACTATCCCACGGTGTGGTTCCTGAAGAATAGGGGAGTCATCACCATACCGTGGCTAAATTCCAAATTCCTACCTGGACTGTGAGTAACAAGTGGTAGTTCATTTACACAAGGTTACATTGCTTGTTATCTTAGAATGAGGTTGCTTTCTTGGCAGCAGCTTCTGCACTATAAACAAATTGACCAGGTAGTTTGCCTTTTCTTCTTCAGATACGAAGGGCAACCAATTATATGGACATTAATGGCCAAATAAGTAATTATTTAAAAAATGAAACACGAGCAATTTATCTTTCTGAATATTTGTCAGCACCAAGAAGTTTTAATCATGCTATTGATCACTTTCCTTTGCATGATCTCTGACATTCCCCTGGCAGGTTTAGCACCTGTTGGTGGGATGTGTGAACCTGAGCGAAGTTGTAGCATCAATGAAGACCTTGGCCTCGCTTCCGCCTTCACTATTGCTCATGAAATGGGCCACAAGTGAGGTTTAGTCATCAAGAAAATTGATTTTTTTTTCCTTCGCAGTACGTTTTGTTCAAAATCATTGGTTTCGAACCAACCGATAGCATTATGATCAGATAAAAATGAAGATGATGACGAAATGACAATGGTCCCAAAAACATGATAAAACAAGAAAGAGCAATCGGAGATTGCAAACCCTCGCCAGGATGTATTTTCAGTGGTTTTTAAGGCTTTTGTGTTAAAACAAATATGGCGGCAGAACCACGTGACCGATGACGTCATCATTGTTTTTTTCAATATTTTTTTCAAGCAAGATTATGCTCAAGAAATTTCATCTTGATCGGATGAAGTATTGTACTTGTCGAATTATGACGTCATGATGGAGGCACCTATTTTTAATTTTTTTTATGTATACAGGATCGAGGCTCGTGAAAGAGCTAACATTTATCACACAAAAAAATCAAAAGCGACACACAAAGTATATAATAAGGGGAGCGGTAGACAAGATGGGGAGAGAGGGGGAAGCACACAAACACAACATTTGAGAGCAGGGACATCGGGAGATCTATGGGAGGGAGAGGGCTTTGGGGGAGGTGGCGTGGGAAGGGGTGGAGGAGGGGGGGTTGGGTGGGAGAGGTATAAAACACATGGACACTGCTAGGACTTCCAGGAAAGTAGTCGGTATTTCAAAAAAGTGGATCTGGAGTGAAATTAGCAGGGGTAGAAAAGACCAAGGTTTTGGATGGGAGAAGATAAGAGATGGTGGTGAACAGCTGTTTTAAAAACCTGGAGGGAGGAGTGGGATTGAAGAGAGTGAGGGAGTTTATTCCACAGGCGGGAGAAAAGAGGAATGAAGCAGTGAAGGTGAGCAGAGAGTCTTGATTTTGGCAGTTTAACCATAAGAGGCTTGCAGGCGGATCTTGTGTGACCTGTAGGAATATTTGAGGGACAGAGCCCAGAGAGAGCTGGGGGAGTAAGGCCGGAGAGGAGTCGGTAGAAGACAGAAACATCACCTACCTGCCTGCGGTGAGTGAGTGAAAGGCCCTCGGAGATAGCTTCATTGCGGGAGATTCCAATGATTCTGAAAGCTTTGGTTTCAACAGCGTGAATACGAGCTAGGATTGAGGCAGGAGCACTGGCCCAGAGGGGAGAACAGTATTCCATTGAGCTGCGGATGAAAGCCTTGTATGTCGTGAGGAGCTCAGGTATGCCGAGGAAGGACTTCGTATGACGAAGGATGCCCAGTTGGCGACTGGCTTTGGAGGCCAGATTTGAAATGTGGTTTTCCCAGGAAAGATCATGACATATAGTGAGACCCAAAATCTTGAGTGACAGAACTTCTTGGAGAGGGTTTTTCAGAAAGTGGATGGGAGGGTTGTACAGTCGGTCTTTTCAGAGAGATATAGTGAGATTTGTCAGGATTAAAGGACATGTTCCACTTGTTTGACCAGTCTGTGATTTTGTCCAGGTCTGCAGAGAGTGAGGAGGCTGCAGACTGCCGATCTGAGGGATGAGGAATGGAGCGGCAGAGAGTAGAGTCATCAGCAAAGAGATAGAGAGGATTTTCAAGAGAGTCGGAGAGATCATTGATGAAGACCAGAAAAAGCACAGGGCCCAGAACACTGCCTTGGGTAATTCCAGGCTGAACAGGAAGGGGAGATGAGAGAAACCCATTCAGGGCCACACGTTGAATGTGACTGGTGAGAAAGTCTGCAAGCCATGCATGGACATTTCCATGGATACCATAGGAGGAGAGTTTCATGAGCAGAGCTGGGTGCCAGACTGTATTGAAGGCACATGATATGTCAAGGGAGACAGCTTTAATTTCCTGTTTGTCATTTAGGACCTCCATCCATTGTTGAGACAGCAGAAGCAGCATGTCCAGAGTAGAGTGACCAGTTCTGAAACAAAATTGATGATCAGAGATCAAGCCATTGGAGAAGAGGAAAGATTTCATATCCGAAGCAATGATGGATTCCATGACTTTGCTGATAATTGGGAGAAGGCTGATTGGTTTTTCGTTGCAAGGATCTGTTTTTGCACCTTTTTGTGTAAAGCGGTGATGTTGGCTGATTTCCAAGCTGATGGCAGATGACCTTGAGCAAAAGAGACGGTGAAGAGAACAGAGAGAGGGAGTGAAAGAGCAGCAGAGCAGGATTTTAGGACCCGTGGGCTGATGCCGTCAGGTCCAGTTGCAGAATCAGAGTCGAGCGTTGACAGAAACTTATCCACCTTGTCAGGAGGAAAGGACACAGAGTGCAGGAGTAGTTGGGTATGACTAGGTACGGTGGGTACAGAGAGGGATGGGTTTGGGACACAATATTTAGAGGCAAACACAGAGTTGAGGTATTCAGCTTTTTCACGTGTGGAGTCAGGTGTGTAGCTGTTTGAGGTGAGGGACGGGATGGAGGGGGAACAAACACCAGAAACAGATTTGACCAGATGCCACCAGGATTTGGAAGAGGGAGACAGATAAGAGAGTTCAGTCTTGAGAGTGGAGAAATATTATTTCCTGGCTCTCCTGAGGGTGGACACACGCTTGTTTTGGGCTTTGTGAAAGGAAATGAGATTTCCTTCCTTTGGATTTGCTTTCCAGGAGGCGAAGGCCACTTGTTTCTGGGCAACTGCCTCACCACAAGAATCCGTGTACCATGGACGGGAGGAAGGGTATGACAACTGAAGACGAGATGGGATAAATCTGTGCATGAGAGAGAGCAATTTACTTTGGAAGAATTCCCAGGATGAGTTGATGTCAGAGGCGGTGGAGTTGGGAGACCAGTCCAAATGATTGATGGCTGCTTGAAGACCGTGCCAGTTGGCCTGAGTGAAATGCCAGACTCGTCGTCGCTGAGGAGGCTGTCTGAGAATGGTCAGAGAGACGTCCACTTTAACAAGCATATGGTCAGATGAGCCGTTTGGAGCAGAGGAAGAGCAGCAGACGTTTTCAGGGAAGTTAGTCATAACCAAGTCTAGAAGAGAAGATGCTCTGTTGACTGAGATCCGGGTCGGGAAATTGACAGATTGTGTCAGTCCCAATGAGTCACAGAAGTCCTTTGCTGAGGAGCCTATGACATAATCATTAACATATTTTGTTCCCCATGGTGAATTCTTTACAATGAGGCATGTCTCAATTTATTTCCAATGCAGCGCTTTCAGAGATATAGAGGTGCAAATGTTTTCTGTTTTTCCAAGATGGCGGCCGAACCACGTGACCGATGATGTCATCATTATTATTTTTTTCTCCACCAATTTATGCCTACATGACGCTCAATAAATCTCATCTTGATAGGATGAAGTTTTGTGCTTGTCTAATTATGATGTCATAATGGAGGCACCTATGACATCATCATTAACATATTTTTTTTCCACATGGAGAGTTCTTTACAATGTAGTCCAGGAGCCAGTTTTCAAGAGAGGCCGAGAAAATGAGTTTCGTGCAACACCCACGACACAGTTGGTTTGTCATTTCAGGGTGCTTGGGATACATCTGTAGAACAAATCCAGCCCTGATGTACAGTTACATTGTGGCAGCAACAATAAATGGCAGCCACTTTTCTATTAAGGGGGTCACGTAAAGCTCGAAATTGACGATTTTGGGGGGGTATTTTTGTTTATTCAGCTCTTCCAATAGGGATTCTTGAACATTATAATTAAAAGGATAGTGGGAAGTATGAGGGGATTTTCGTCATGCTGTTCAAGTATGATTTAAAAAATATATTATTATTATACCCAAAACACACAAAATCGCTGAAATATGTAGTTTTTGCTTTTCGACTGTAATTATGCAATATCATCTTTATGTTGTTCAAATGCGGTTATGGTTGTAATATGATATATCTTTATGATCTTTTCAAGAAACAAAATTGGACAATCCTTAAGTAAAGTCAAAAATATAGATTTCATTTCCCCTTAAATCATCAACCCCACTCCTGTTATGATCAAAAGTCCACAAGTAATCTCAGCAAAAATATCTCACCAGGTCAAATCTGGCTGCGTATCATAACCATAGTCATTCACTGAACATTACAATGTTAACATATAACTGTTATTTGTTGTATTATTAAAATAAACACATATTTTGCTACTGAATCATCCTCTAAGTGGTATAAAATCACGAAAATGTCATCATTAATCTTCCTCATCATCATCTTCTGAGTCGCTTGTGGTAGGTTCTTTGTTTGGGTTTTTGCATTGTTCACCTCCCATGCAAGTGCAGGCTTCTGTGCATGGCATGTTATTGTTCTTGCAGGCACATACGTGGCTGCGTTGACATGCAGACATTTTACACTTGCACGCGGTCAGCTCAACTAGTCCAACTGGAGCAGGCTCTTTTATCATGAGGGTGGGCTGGAGAGTTCCATCTTCGATGTTCCATCTATTACCATCTGGCTTTGGTCGTGCTTGGTTGGAGAGCAATGACTTCTTCCAGATGAATGACTGATAGTTAGCTCCATAAATGTGTTGCCTAATACTGTCAGATGTTGGTGGTAGGCATTCACTCTTCTGCCTTTTCTGGCAGAACATCCAATATCTGATTTCGTCCGCCGTGTCACCTGCTGCCTGAGCTGTTGTGTACAGGGAGCATATGAACCGTTCACAAGCACGGACAGTAAACTCTGTCGGTGGGATATTATCTCCCAGTTGTGACACTTTCTGTTGGTGGTCTTTACCGTCCTGAAGTTTCCTCAAAGCTGTCTTTTTACCAATTCCACTGAAGGCACTCGTCATGTCACTTCCTGTTAGTGCATGCAATGATGGGAGTGCTTTGCATACTTCTGGACCAATGGCCAAGACTATTTCGTGGATTGGTATGTGTCGTAACCTTTGCTTTATTCCAGTACGAAACCAAAGTTTTTGGCATCTCATTGTGGCGTACATGTGTATGCATATGACTGCAACGTCAGTATCTGGTGATTGCACGATCACCTGTGGGTGGTCATATGACGCATTGTGAGCATGCAGAAGAAGCCTGGTGTCTGCCTCTTTGTGGTCAGACTCCAGAGGTGAGTTTAGTCACATGCCCTCTTACGATCAGCTTGCACTCCTTTCCGTTCTTGAAGCCACCACCGAGGACCAGCTGATTGCCTGGTGCTAGTTTTTCTGGTGCAGTTTGGCACCATCGATCACATAGGAATGCACATAGATTTGCTTTGTTGTTTGGATTAAGTATATATTTGTCCCATTGTTTAGGTAGAGGTGTACTGGGTCCCAATATCTGAATCTCCAGTTCTGTAGAAGACCCTCGTCGCATGCGTTCTCCGGTCTTGATAGAGTAATGGTGATCGTAGCGATCAAAGACCACATCTACCCTGTTGCAGCCATTCTTCCCAAATGGTGCTGATATCAGATCATAATACTTCTCGGCCAATTGGCCAAATGTCTTAGTGCCGCCAGATTTCACCATTTGGACCAATGCCATCGCATCAATGACATTAGCAGTGGGTAGTGGTGCTTCATTATATGGAAGATTTGGCAACACATCAGCTTTTGTTTCCAACTCTGCTAGCAGATCACTCTTCACATTCTTACGCATACTGCCGTCAGAATGTGCCAATGCATAAGGCACAGATGATAGTTTATGTGCGAGGACTTCCTTGAGGTTGACATCACGTGCTTTAACAACAATGAGTAATCTGCCAAAGATATCTCGATCTGCACTGTCGGCAGCTGTCTTGTCTTTTGCTGATTTCATCGTCTTTTTCTTTGCCATTGATGCAAATGTCATGATATTCATGTGTGGCAGTGTGTCCCAGAACCCCTTCTCATTTGTGTCGAGGCGTTTGGTAACAAACTCTTTCAGTTGCTCCTGTCCAATATCTCATGCTGTCACTAGATGCATTGCAACAGCTTGTGGGAGCATCACACCTGATATGATGTTAATGAGGGGCTGACACTCATCTCCTTCAAGAGTATCAGTGTCGAACGGATTTGTTGCAAGGCCAGATTTGAATATAGACATCAGCTTCTGGACATCTTCTTCGTCTCTCTTTCGCCTGGCCGCACCAGTTTCTTTGTGTGTTCCGATTCTGTCACTGTCTTGAATATCACACATCTCCTTTGTTGCCGATGTAATTGCTGCTCGCTCATGGCTTGTCAAGAACCATCTGTCTAGGACCTGTTGCTTCAGGGTGATACCTACAATCCCCCCTCTCTTCTTAGAGTCAAGGTTGATGGACTGCTCCAGAGCCATGTCAGTCCAGACACGACTAAATGGCTGGCTGGATCTACATACAGCGTGGTTGCCCTTCATGAACTCTTCGTGTACTCCAGGAAACTTCTCTGGTAGTTGATGCATGTCACAAAGGTATATGGGGAGCCATCGTGAGTAATTTGTTCTGTCCAATGTCCATACAATAGAAGTATGAAGTCATCCTAGCTACAGTCGCCAAGTGTAACTCCCAGCATCCTTCTCTCTCAGCACGAATGAATTCAAGAAGCAACTGCACCATCTCGATGTAGGTGTCCCAGAAGGAGAAGAGGTGTGACGCTGTCTTCCCTAGGATAGGATACAACAACATTTTATTTAGGATTGGTATACAAGGTAAGTAAAACATTTGATTTCAGTACGCTATTGAAGATCGAAAGAAATGATGTTGAAGATGACACCAAAATCATGTCAACACTTAGGTGTCCAGATATTACACACTTTACCTGCCGTTCTGAAGAGTGACATCAAGTTTTGGACATCCCTCATATCATCACAGACTGTCTGACAACTCTCACGGAGACTGCCCGCATCATTCAGGTTTAAGGAATCCTTGCAAGCATGGATGTGTGTGGTGATAGTTTCGTCATCCACACCAGTATCGTCGTGTCGTTGGGATAACCACTTGCACTGTCCCTCCCATTGTAACCTCACCATGGCTTCCATGACCAGCTTATGACCTCGAACACCACAGTTGCAAGATTTCCCCTTAAGTAGATTTGCTGCCGTGTTACTTCCATAGGTGCCTGATTCAACAAGAAGGTCTGCCAGTCCCGAATCCTCAAACAACTTCCCAATCACTGCAAGGTCGTTGAGTGCGACATGAAACCCGCCCATTCTGATGACTGTGTCATCAAACTCATCGGGTTGTCGCCATTGTATTTCTTTAGCTTTCATGTAGATTGCCAAGTCGAACGTTATGACACTGTACTCTTGGCCCAGACTGGACATCATCTTCTGTACCTGTTTCATCACAGTGTACACGGTACTAGGTTCGGTGGATGAACCATTGATCATGGGGCAGTAACCAACTTCAGTGATGGATGGTGACACACAAGATACCATGGTGTTGAACCCACTCCAGCCTGGAACTGTCTGTTGATCAGCGTCCATGGGACTGAGCTCAACTTCGAACAGCTTGGTCGGAAGCATACGCACCAATGTCCATGCCAGATCCATTTTGCTAGCATTGTCATCCAGGTAACTTCCACTGGTGTACCACTCTTGTTTGACTGCATTAAGAAATGGTGTGACTGCTGGTTTTTTTCCATAGGTACTGCATTCCAGCATGGCTTGGCATGCTGCTGGGTTATCTAATGTGCGTCGTTTTCCTGAGTAGTCTGCATATGACTTCCTCTGTGGTTGTGGACCAAACTGTCCCTGCTGATAGAACACAAGAGTTGTGGCATGGGTTGTGTGCTGATCATCTAAGGTTTCTTAATTTATATCATTGTTGTCAGCAGCTGCTTGTATGAACACACCTGGCCAGATGTTTAATGGGGTGACAACATCCAGAAGATTGGACTTGGCAACAACTTCCATAGCTAGGCTGCTATCGACTGCTTCAACTTCTTCATAAGATGAACAGTGGCCCATGCGGTTGAGTATGTTGATGACGTTTCGAACCAGTCAGGTGGCGTACTGACATGGCGAGACTTACATGCTTGGGTGTTTTTACTCTGCCATGTAAAGCGCTGTGTACAATATCTTGGCGAAGCACTATAACATGACGTTCATCTACTGCATTAGGGTTATCCTCAGTGTATGGTGGTGGAGCCGATTCCTTGCAGATGACACAGCGCAGGAAGTTATATAGACTTTCTGGTAGCATGTCCTTGGACCTCCTCAGATTTAGTTCATTAAGACTCAATGGGCGAATTTGGATACCTGCACAGTCCTTCAAATCGGTCCTGATGATCTGAGCAGCATGGTAAATGGTGCTCATCGGCCCAGCGTCTGCATCGTCATGGGTAACGTATGCTGTATCAGTAGTTGCAGTTTGTCTCTCTTTCAAATGAGCGGCGTTGATAACTTCACATAGTGAGATCTTGCTGGAGTATACCAATTGGGATTTGCTTCGATCCTGCTGTTGATGAAAAACCACACTGTCCTTGAAGTGATTCTGGAGCCTTAGCTTGAGTCTCTGGCTGGTATAGCTATCTGCTGTTTTAACATCCATACCTGTCAGAATAGTCTTGTACTTTGCAAGAAGGCTGGTGAGCTCAGAAGCCTTTCCTCGCTGGATGCCTACTTCAACTGAGGACATGAGCTTGGTAAAGGCATCTGAATAGACATCTTCTGTGCGCTTCTCTTCCTTGTATGCATGGTACTTGAGGTTCGCTTTGCTGGTATACTGAGCTTCACATGGGTTGTGGTATTTAGCCTCAGCAGCTATCAGGTCAATGCCACCTATCTTGGTAAGCATGTCGTCGTCTCCCTTTACATATGCTGATTGCTGTATTGCGGTACACGCATCAAACGTTGTAATAGTGTACAGTACCTTGCTCTTTCCATGGTACTTGCGTTGACAGAAGAGACACAACGACCAGTCCACAGCAGGTGATGAACTTTTCAGCCGGGTTGTACTTTCGTCAACGTCCTTCAAACAGCAATCCTCTGCTGGCTTTCCATGGACATACTTAAGATTGTGTGAGCTGGTGTACGACTGGTAACATGCACGATGCGACTGGTAACATGCAGTTTCCATAGTGTGCAACGTTTCAATAGAAGTCTCGAGACGTTGGTAGGTTTCATCACGTCTGTATTTTGCAGCTGATACAAACTTTGCAATTCCTTCATCACCTGCTTTCCTTAAATCTGAAGCCGTGCTTGTTTGGCAGATGATGCATTTTTTCCAATCGATTAGTTTCATGCGTTTTTGTGGTAGAAGTGGGAAAGATTCCTCTGCACTACTCTCGCTCGCCATGCTTAGGTTGTTATGTTCCTTGCTTCTTATTCAGACAACTGCAAAATACAAAGTGCAGTTTCATGTTACAACAACAATATGATATTTCATCACATCAATACTATTTCAACGCATAGACAACTGTGTAAAATGTTTTGATAGCAAAATATTTGGAAATTTCGGGAATTCCTCGAATTAGGCGATATTATTTTTGCATAATTATATGAACAGCTATGACATGCGAAATATAAAACTATTTTATAACATACACCTATAGATGTCTCATACTCATGAATGAAACTTTCACAACAAAATTGGATGTATTTTGCCTGTCGGGGCTAAGAGAAAAAATAAATAAATGAAATCCGTCAAAATCTCAGATTTACGCCTCGGACACCACCCCCCTCATAGAAAAGTGGCTGCCATTTATTGTTGCTGCCACAATTCAACTGTACATCAGGGCTGGATTTCTTCTATAGATGTTCCCCAATCACCTGGAAGTGACAAACCAACTGTGTAGTGGGTGTTGCACGAAACCATTTTGAGCAGATTCTGGCTCCTGGACTAATGAGCCACATCTCAATTTTTTTTTCTATTCAGCGCTTTTGGAGGTGCAACTTTTTGGGGTTTTTCCAAAATGGCGGCCGAACCCCGTGACCTATGGCGTCAAAATTATCATTAAAAAATTATACAGCTGGAGTTGCACCTATGGTGAAAATTTCCTGTCAATCGGACCAACGGTTGCAGACAAAATCATATTTATTCTGTGCGAATAAACAGACAGACTAACGGACTCAAATACAATACCCTCTCCTCAGGCGAGGGAAAATAAGTACAAAAAGTTTTAATTAAAACAAAAGCCGCGTCGATGTTACACAATGCCTAGATGCAGCTGTGCCTATAATGTCGATGTTATAGGCACAGGACATTCCTATTGATTCGATTACTTGATGTTATTTTTGTGCAAAGTGAAAATATATCTTGGCACTTTCCCGTGTGTGGCGACGAATTTTTAATATATCTCGGCATTTTCCCATCTGTTATTTCAGGCGGTGTATGACTGACCATGCCGCGATTAAAAAAATATATATCTCGGCAATTTCCCGTGTGTGGCGACACGTGAACGAAGCTATGCTCCTCTCTCCACATTATTGTGACGACGTATAAATTAAATATTTCATCGTGACGATTGTCATCAAATGGACGAATTTTTAATATATCTCGGCATTTTCCCGTCTGTTATTTTGGGCGGTGTATGACTGACCATGCTGTGATTGTAAAAAAAAATATCTCAATGGACTTGAAGTTGCAGGCCTTTGAGAATTCATTTCGTTCTATAAAGGGCAACTTTCATCAGATTTTCTTCCCGTTTTTTTTCAACCGAGTCTAAAACTATGTTAGCGACTGTGAAAAATGAAATGATATATCGAATTTGATTTCAAATAAAACTGTGTGAGAGAGGAAGACACCACTGGCCTACAAAACAGGCCTCAAAGCTATGCGAGTTAATAAAATGGTGGATATTTGTTTATATGAAGCCTCTCCCAAAATGGGTGGAGCTATGGTTCCCAGAATGGGTGGAGCTTTGAGGTTTTGTCTTCTCTGCAAGAACAAGAAGAAGAAGAACAAGAAGAACAACAACAACAGCAGAGGGCACTCTATTAGCAGCGTCTGCGACGCGGCTAAAAGTTATGATCATATTCAATTTGTAAATAGTGGTGAATCTGGTGAAACATACATAGACATTTATAATATGACTAACCCACCCCCCAGAGAGATGGCGTTTAGCAATCACGTGTGTGTGTGTGTGTGTGTGTGTGTGTGTGTGTGTGTGTGTGTGTGTGTGTGTGTGTGTGTGTGTGTGTTGTTTGACCAGCCCATAACTTTTTTTTACTATTTTGAAAGCTTTTGTCATGAAATTTGCTTGCAACATGCCTTTATTGTGAGAATGTGTAGAATTTAATTAACAATTGGGTCAAAATGTGAAAGGGCAAAGTTTATAGTAACTATAAATAGCCCTTATTAGCCCTGCCACAGCGCGTCAAGCATGAGATGCCCCGATTTCCGTGTTTCTTCATTTATTTACCATTGAGCTTCAGTGTATCTGTCCAGGCCATAATATTTTTACCAATTGAGCTTTTCACATTAAATCTTCAATAAACGTTTATTATAAGAATATGGAGAAGACAAATTAATACAACAGCAACAACAACAGGCATTTTAAGGCCACTTTCCCTGCTAAAGCGGGGCTTAGCCTTGCGGTCCCCATGACAATATTCTCCATTTTGCCCTATTTTCTGCATCTCCCCTCGTTAACACCCTTGCCCGCATTTCTTCTTCCACCATATTTAGCCAAGTCTTTCTCGGTCTTTCCCGTCCTCTACTTCCTTCTACCTTCATTTCCATCACTCTTCTCAACCAGTCACTTTCATCCTTCCTCAACACATGACCAAACCATCTCAACCTGTTGCTCTTCACAGCATCAATCACAGGCTCTATTCCCATCATCTTTCGCAATTCATCATTTGTCTTCCTCTCTCTGAACGATACTCCACACATCCACTGAACCATTCGCATTTCCACCCTTTCCAGCCTTCGTTGCTGCTCTACGTTCATTACCCATGTCTCGCTCCCATAAATCATAACACTTCTCACACATGCAGCATACACCTTTCCTTTCAGCTTCAACGACACTCCCCTCCTCAACAGCATGCCACTCCGTTCCCGAAACTTCTTCCATGCACATCTCACTCTAGCAACCGTTGCCGAGTCTGATCCACCTTCTCTATTCAGCACGTCTCCGAGGTAGCAAAATGTTTTCACACCTTCCAGCTTCATGCCGTCTCCAAGATCCAACTCAACATTTCCTCCATCTGCAGCTCCCTCTGTGCACACCTTACATTTGAATGTAGCTGCCACACTGGTTAATGACCCTCACAGACAACTACATTTTTGATGAACCCACTCAGCGCACATTGCATTAATAATTTATTTTAATGTAAATGTACAAAATAAATGTACAATTTATTTTACTGTCGTTTTCGTCTCGTTTGGATCAAGTACAAAGCAGACGTTTCACCAGATTTGCATTTTGAGATGATTTCTAGTTATGATTTTTACTTCCGCCATTGAAGGTGGATGGATGTTGTTTTCACTCCTGTCTGTTTGTGAACAGGATATTTCAAAATTCTTTACCATTGAGAGATAGATATGGCAAAAACGATATGTAGCAAGATATCTCAAAAAGTTGCAACGGATACAGATGAAACTTGGTGTGAAGGTTGGGTATGTCACAAGGAAGAATGAATCTCTTTTGGTAAATATTTGAATCCGGATCAGAGGACTTTTAAGTGATTCTTCACTATTGAGTGATAGGGCTAAAACCGATATATAGCTTCGCTATTTCAAAAAGTTGTGGACAGATTATGACAAAACTTGGTTAATGAGTTGGATTGATGTCAAAACAAGCCAATTTGGTTTTGGTTGAAGTCCCCATCCATATCTGGCAGTGGGATACAAAACATAAACTGTTCAGTCAGGCGGAGGTATGCTCTCTACGGAGTGCCGTTCTAGTTTTTTTCTGTATTCCACTTACGACTAAGAGCAAACATAATAACGTTGAAAGGTTCTTTATGCGAATCAAGTTTCAGATATCTGTATATTGGTGGGATTACATGCTGCCGACGTATTTCTTTTAAAGTTTTTACAAAAGTTTTGAACCTCCTCCATGGTTATCATCTTCCTCTCCCTTCTCCCCCCTCTTTTATTTATAACTATCCTTCATCCTCTTCTTCCCAGCATCCCCAACCTCCCTTTTCCACCTTCTTCTGCCGTTTCCCTTTCCTTTTCTCAATTTTATTTTTTAAATATTGTCGTGTGACTACCCGTGGTGAAGACCGTAGGGCAGCACGGAAGGCCAAGCGAGCTTTTACTCTGAAGCGTTCAGTTCAAATGCAGACTTTATATATACGCGGAGGAAGGAAGGGGATGGAGAAGGGTCTTACCTGTGGTCGACCGGAAGTTCCCAATCCTGCAATAAATAAACTCAAACAAAAACGGATTTATAAATGTACAAAAATAACAAAAGGATTTATTAAAAGAAAATACCGATAACAAGAAAACGTGACGGTAAAACTAAATTCCTATCGGATCCTCCACACCAGACTTAAACACAGACGAGGGATAAAATAACGTTGGAAAAGAATGGTGTGATGATTTAGTCTACTTAACTCTGATCACTGGTGGGGGGTGGAGGGGGGGGGGGTCTCGCCAAGAGCCATCGGCCCCAAGCGCCAGTCCGAACCCGGTTCTGTTCTCGGCGGGAAGAAAGCCGCAGTCCGCCCGTTCGCGCGCCACTAGGCCTCACCGAGCGTCCTCTCACTCCTGGCCCCGTTGAGCACGAAGCGAACAGGAGTTGTCACGCCATCCTCGTTCCCAGCTCTTCGTTCGCAACTCGGCCTCCTCATAATCTCCAGCAAGGTCTCAGCACACTACCGCCCGCACTGAGGTCCAGAACGTGAAGACAATGGCAGAGAATCATCAGCGCTCAACCATCTCTTTCCACATCCAGCACGAGAAGCACGAGAAGGCACAAGAGAATCTGGAGAACAAGAAGGAAGATGCCGGTTCAAGCGTTCTTTTTAAGTCCTGCCCTGACGTCATCGGCGCTTCTCCTCCAATCAGCGCAGGCCAACAGCACCGGCCCAGCTCCCCACCAATCAGCGTGCAGTCCGCCTTTTGACGTCATCGGTCGTGCCTTGCCAATCAGCCTGTTGCTTCTTGCTCGTCCTTCTTTTCACCAATCAGCGAGTGCCTTCTTACTCTGCCCTGGCCACTCAGGGCTCCTTGGGGCATGTCTTCGGCCTGCTCAACCTTTGTGGTGATGTAGCTGGTTGCCGTCCCATCGGCAGTGCTCAGAACTGGCTTCGGTTGGTTTTATTGTTATTTAGTTGCAACTATTGGGCGATTCCTACTAGTGTCTATGGTGCGGTGCCAAAAGAGATAAAGGATAAATCACCAAGGGTATGACGTACAAGGGATAATTTATCCTTATTCTCTAAGCTAGTTAACATGCCCCGCCCTGCCCCCTCGTGACGGGGACAGATATACACTTGGTCCGACATCCGAGCTAAACGAGGCCTCTACTTATTACATGGTGGTGTTTCTTCTTCTTCACGACAGTGGGAGCATGCTACCTACACAAATATACCTGGTCTAAACTCATCACTACCCCACCGACATAACAATATTATATACCCTTTGGAACCGCACCCTTTTTTCCTGACATGACATGGACATGGCTCCTTTGTTGATATGTATAGGCACAATGGGATCTTGGACGTTTCCCTTATGTGGAGAGTAAAAACATTTGCAAATGCATATTCTACCTATTTTATAATAGTAAAACGATGATCACTGTGTTCATTGTACTTTGCTGCTGTTTTCTTTCTTTCCTTTGTTCCACCAAGCAAAACTCTTATGCTGAAGTATATTTTCCTCTTGCTGAGGTTGCAGCTTTGGTATGAACCATGATGGAATGGGGAACAAATGTGGTGGTGAGGGTGAGGAGCCAGCTAGGATCATGGCTGCACAGCTCACTGCTGCCGCAAGTCCTTTCTCTTGGTCGTCATGTAGTCGCCAGTACATCAGCAGATTCTTGGAGTAAGTCCAGCACTCACATGCATTTAAGTAAAAGTGAATATGAATAATATTTGAAGCAATTATTAACGCATTTTACTCTTGAAAGTACCCCGGATAATATTATCTAACCTACCGGATTTGACATTTCCCTGAACAAGGATGGATCTTCTGAAATGTGATGTATGATGATGGATGAAATGGATGAATCTTCTAAATCACACACAGATAAATGAATCGTCTGTTGATCAAATGATATGACGTGTGATCCATACAGTGCAATTTTAAAGGGATACAAAACCAAACTAGATGGTATTCATAGAATACTTATCCTGCGCAGTCAACTTGTTGCGAGCCAACTCTTCAATTTTTGAACGTTTCTTTTTTTTTGATCCAATATGGCTGCCAGACCACGTGAGCGATGACATCATAAATTTATATTCCCCAAATAATTGTTGCATAGATCACGCTCAATACATTTCAAACTGATCAGACTAAGCGTTGTCCCTGTCGAATTATGACGTCATAATTATGGCACCAATGACGTCATTGTTAACAACACCTATTCCCCATATGGAGTTCTTTACAATGAGCCATGTTTCAATTTTTTCATGCAGCGGTTTTGGAGACACGACGGCACACGTACGGCACATGTACGGCACACACACAACGGCACACGTACGCCACACCACACGTACGGCACACACACGACGGCACACGACACACGTACGTAACTGAATGCTTAACCCCGCTTTTCACTTCACGAGCGCAGGGTAACAAGATGCTAACATACCTGTTCATTCTGGTCCATTAGTTGAAGGGGAGCATTCGGTATTTGGTTGGTTGAAAACATTATCACTGTTTCAGTAAATGTAAATAAAAAACAAAATGTTCAACACTAGGGATATGAAATTTTATGGAGATAGGAATGAATGAATGATCCTTTTTATGCCATTTTTCCCCTCTAGAGCGGGGCTTAACCTTGCAGGCCCCATGACAATCATGACAATCATGGTTCCCAGTTTGAGGAAATGTTTTTATGGCCGGATCCCCTTCCTGACGCCAACCCTTAGTTACCCTGCGCAGTCAACGATGCGCAGGGATACGGTGTACCTATTCTAAACCGGGGTACACACCGTGATCATTCATCCCAGTGAACTGGTACTCAATTTTCCGACCTCGGAAGGATGACAGGCTGAGTCAACCCCCCTGGCGTTAATTAAGCGATCGACCGGGATTCAAACCCAGGATCCTCGGATCCCAAGCCGGCACCCTAACCGCTAAGCCAACACCAGGCTCAGCGAGAGACAGCGATAAATAAACAGCGATAAATTATTATTATTTAAAATTTCCTTTAAACAACAAAGCTAAATAATGAATCCTCAATGTGGGGCATCATGCAATAATTTAATCTCACATGTACCACATAAAGGGCCCAGTAATAAATCAGTTTCGCTATTTTTATCCCACGTGCGCTCAAATCTCAACCTGGGGTTAAGCGATTGGTTCATTCTGTCTTATGTAGCGGAAAAGATGGTGCGTCGACAGTGGTGAAAGTTTTTTTTTTTCCTGCAGCATTTAAATCTTTTATTTAATTTCAATTGAATTATGTACTTGAACACGAGAACACAAGTCGTCTGTTTGACAAACCTCCACTTTAACATAACTTTGGACCCTGCTATTCGCGGAGGATACGTTCCTGGAAAATCCGCAAATAGCAAAACTCGAGAATAGCGGGGCATCTTATTATAATAGAGCAAAAGGATATGGTTATGTCGTTATGTCGGTTTATATGTATGTTAATATGCGACCATAACGTCTTCTTCTTCAAAAAAAAATTAAAACACAGTCCGTGCACTCTTAATTACGTTTAGACTGCTGAGACCCCTCAGACCATTGACGACCCTTTAAGTCCCCCAAGGCCATTAAGACCACCAAGACCCCTGAAGACCCGAAAGACCCCAAATACCCAAAATACCCTTGAAGGCCCTGAGTCTCAAAAAAGACCCTGAAGACTCAAATGGCCCCAAAGACCTAAAATACCCCAAACACCCAAAACACCCTAAAGACCCAAAACACTCCGAAGACCCAAAATACCATGAAGACCCAAAAGACCACAAAGACAGAAAATACCCTTAATGGCCCAGACGATGCAAAAGACTCTGAAGACCCAAATGGCCCTGAAGACCCAAACACCCTGAAGACCACAACGACCCTTAAAGACCATGAAGACCCAAAAGACCCTGAAGATCCCAAAGACCCCGAACACCCCAAAGACCCCTAGTCCCAAAACACCCCAAATACCCAAAATACCCTTAAAGGCCCAGAGGATGCAAAAGACCCAGAAGACCCAAAACACCCCCAAGGCCCAAAGGACCATGAAGACCCAAAACACCCTGAAGACCACTACAACTCTTAAAGACCCTGAAGACCCAAAACACCCCAAAGACCCAAAATACCCTTAAAGGCCCAGAGGATCCAAAAGACCCTGAAGACCCAAATGGCCCCGAAGACCCAAAATACCCCAAAGACCCAAAACACTACGAAGACCAAAATGCCCCAAAGACGCAAAACACCCCGAAGACCCAAAACACCCCGAAGACCCAAAATACCCTGAAGACCCAAAACACCCCAAAGACCCAAAACACCCCGAAGACACCCTCAGTCCGCGCAGTATGGATGCGGCTCCGTTCTTGGAGGGAAGTCTGCTAGTTCGTTGGCACGAGTAGGCCTCAGTCCGCCCTCATCTCTCTCTCGAACAGACTCTCTGAAACGACGTATGGTGAGTCGCGCTAGTTGTTTCAATGGAAAAAGGGTGGATAGGTTGCCGAGTCACGAAAATCCGCGAATAGAGAGGTCAAAACCGCGAATGGAGAGGAAAAATCTGTGAATGGCAAGGCAAAATCCGTGAGTGGCAAGGCAAGTCCCGCAAATGTCGACGATAATCCGCGAAGGTATTATAAATACCGTATGTGAAGCTAACGGCTCGTGAATTTTTTTTCCGCACCCCTGAAAAAACCGCGAATTCAAGGAACACGGCCGCGAACAAGAAGAAAAGCCCGCAAATTCGTAGAACACAGCTGCGAATAGAAAAAAAAGCGAATTCACGGAACACTTTTCCACGAATCGAGAAACAGGTCGCATTTTATCACCTGCGAATGCGCGGAACCCACAGATAGCGGAACCGTGAATAGCTGGGTCCGACAGTACATCGACAAAATATTACGCCATTTTACGGTCTCGATCAATCTCGACGTTCCCCAACACTGAATACAAACAAAATTGTGGCTCGGACAAAATAAAGACCTTACTCGGAACTGCAAAGCAAGAGTTGAAAAGACGCTTCCCATGTCATATTTCTCAAAACCACGTGTGGTTGGTAAGGTGTTCGATGAACTCTCTAGTTTTCATTAAGTGATCGAAGGCTCAAAGTACATTCGCAGACATGACTATATTTTTTGGTAAATTATAAGGAAAGGAAAGTATATGCATGGTATTTGAAGTTGTTGAGATGTCCTGTGTCATGCCTTGCCTGCACAAAAGAGGATGGAAAATTAATACTCGGGATGCTAAAAATTTGTATATTATTGTGTATAATACTAAACTTGGATATCACCAAGAATCGCTGCCTGAAGGAAGTTTTCAGTGTTTTTTTTATTCACAACATAATAGTCTATCCAATTTGTGATGTCTACTATACTCCTTTATTATTCACACAAATATTTTTGTAAACTATTTTCATTTTATTGACAGTTTTTTATTGACTATGGAATTATCACATATAGGCCTAAAAACGTTTTATTTTAAGCTAACTTGCCAAGATATTGGTGCCATAGCTCTGGCCGAGGAGACTGCCTGAATGATTCTCCACAAACGCTGAACCTGGTGATGCCAACAGAGCTTCCTGGGATGCACAGAAATGCAGATGAGCAGTGTCGTCTACAGCACGGGCCTACTTCACGACAGTGCAAGTTTCGGGTGAGTGAATGTACTTGCCAGATGTCCGTTAAAAAAGGCAGAGAAACAAGCTTGGAAGAGTGGTTGTTTGTGTGTTTGGTGGTGGTTCTTGTGCAGCATGTGGCTGCATGGCTGCATCATATTCTGGAGGTGCAGCTAATGCTGCTGATGCAACGCCCCCTATGACCAGTAAGCTGGTACTCATTTAGTCATTTTGCCGACCTCGGAAGGATGATGGGCTGAGTCAACCCACCTGGTGTTAATTAAATGGAATTACGGGGCCTTAACTGTTAAGCCAACACCAGGCTATGTGCCATATTTTCATATTTTCAAGTGCTGTGATGTTAAATTCATGAAATGTATAGTATTGACTTTCTTATTCCTCTCCACCACATAAGGAACACGAAATAGCAATCGGAGATTGCAAACCCTTGCCAGGACATGTTTGTGTTGTGTATTTTGTGTGGTGTTTATTAGCTGCTGTGTTTGTGTGGTTTATTGACGATGCAGATTTATGTTCAATCCAATATGGTTGCCGAACCACGTGACCGATGACGTCGTCAATTTAATTCACCCATTCAATTTTTGCGTAGATCATTCTCAATAAATTTATAACTGATTGGATCATGATGATGAATTATGACGTCATAATGAAGGCACTAATGACATGATCATGAATATATGTTGTTCCCCATGAGAAGTGCTTGACAATGAGCCATATTTCAATTTTTTCCATGAAGCGGTTTCAGAGATAGAGGTGCAAAGTTTTTCGGTTTTTCCAAGATGGTGCACATACCACATGACCTATGATGTCATAATTATCATGAAAAAATTTTACAGGAGGAGGCGCTTCTATGGTGAAAAATTGGTGTGAATCGGACCAACGGATGCAGAGAAAAGCATACTGACATTCTTTGCGGACAAACAGACAGACAGACAAATAGACAGAAAAGGCAAACGGACCCAAATGCAATACCCTCTCCTATGGCGAGGAAAATAATTATTGTGTGGGATATATAATGATAATCTTTATATCAAGAATTTAGAATTATAATAAAGTGATAACAAATGTTTCAGAACAATAATCTGGAAAGAGAACTAACCAGACTAACCAGACTAACCAGACTAACCAGACTCAGTGGCATTGTGATTAGAGTATCAGCTCTGAGTCTCGGACGTCGTCGGTGGTTCAATTCTGACCCTGGCGAAAGTCAGAAAAAATACTTTAAATATGGTATGTTCTGCTTCCTTACTTGACACTCAGCATTTAAAGGATAGATCACAGATAGATCATGTTGTTGGCATCACATGGGGGCCAGGAGGGATGGTTGGGGGAGGAAAGATTTATAAAATGGCTTTACCAGCCCCCAGAGTGCACCACAATGTTATGTCACTCCCCCAAGATCACCGGCTGTGTTTGTCTGAAGTTAAGTCCAATGTTGTCCAATGTCTCGGAATGCATATGCAACAGCTCCTCCATGAACCTTAAAACCAGAAAAAAAGAAGGAAAACTGTTCATGTTCCTTGCAGGACGTTTGCCGGCAGTTGTGGTGTGTCAGCCGCAGCAAACTTTGTGTCACGAACAGCATCCCAGCTGCAGAAGGAACAGCTTGTGCATCTGACAACGGTGATGTGGGGGTAAGAATCAAACAAGGACAATGCATCTGGGGAATTCCTTCAAATTCTACTGAAACTTAAAACAATGGGCCATTCCATATAAAGACAATTGAAGAACATTCATCATTGTAGGTAGTGGAGTGATAACCTTGCTCAGTTTTATCAATTTATGGTTATTTATTTATTTTACGGATGCGTTTAGGGTTTTAACGTAAATTTTCATTGAGATTTTTATTTCACAGTTTACAGTTATAGACATTACAATTTTCAAATGCTAGGTGTAATTTGAGGTTGTTTTTTTTACGGATGCATTTACGTTTTTTTACGTAAACTTAAATTTACTAACGCTTTTTCTTTTTTTCTTCATTTACAGACATTATTGTCATGTTTATTTCACAGTTTTCAGTTATAGAAATTACAATTTTCAAATGCTAGATATTCTTTGGGGCTATTTCTTTTTACAGATGCATTTGTTTTTTTGCGTAAATTTTAATTGGTGGACGCTTTTTCCTTTTTTTCATTTACAGACATTATTGTCATCTTTATTTCACAGTTTTCAGTTATAGAAATTACAATTTTCAAATGCTAGGTATTGATTGAGGTGATTTTGTTTTTTTTTACATATTATGCGTTTATCGTTTTTATTTTTAAACTATATTTACATTTACGGACACTTTCCGACGGTTCTGTGATTTTTCCCAGTGTGTCTGGTTTGTGTCCAATGCTTCAATGTCCGTCGGCATGCCAAATTTAACCTTTATACAACACCTGGAAGGTACCGAACAAAAATAGCAGTCAGTCAGTCAGTGGTTATAAAGAGATTTATATACACTACTCACAATAAGTTAGGGATATTGGCAGGTTCTTCGGTGTGGTTGATTTTGTGTATTAATTATGTTTAAAAAAGTTGTTGGTCCTAATTCTATGGTTATTAATGAGTGAAAAAAACACAGCATTCTTGATTTCAATACCCCAACCCTAACCCCTATAAAAAATATAAACTCACTCCCACAATATCTCTAACTTATTGTGACTAGTGTATTAGATACTATAAGTGAGTACACGGCAAACTACGCCAAAGGGGGGAAGGGGGAAGGGGAGGGGAAGGGACGGAGGGGAACTGTGAGAAGGGAGGGGTGAGGAAAGGGAGAGGAGTGGAGTGGGAGGGGAAGAGAGAGGAGGAAGGAGATAAGAAGGTAGGGTGGAGGATGAAAGGGGGAGACAGGATGGAGGGGGTGGGGAGCGAAGAGGAGGAGGAGCAGGGAGGAGAGAGAAAAGGGAAGGAGGGTGGAGTGAGGAAGTGTTGGGGGGGGGGGGCGGTGGGTATGGGGGAGAGTGACTTTCTCGAACAAAAATGTTAGTCAATGAAAAAATAGGTAGGTAAAAAACATAAAGGGAGCTCTGTCTACTGTAACGCCATGGTTTGAAAAATCAGCCTGAATAGTGTTCACCAAGTGGTGGTTCAACTCATTAATCATATTCAAAAAGGGTGTTATAACACCCCCAAACTTCCCCAGCCTTGTGACTAATTAATTAAGTACACAGGCATTTCTCACTTCATTTGTGGAGCCCTCGCTAAGCAGTATAAGCACTCCAGCAAGCACTCCAACGAAATGGGTGATAAGGAACAGCTGGCTTGACAAGTGATAGCAAGCTGATTGCTTCTGGTTGAAATGGCCAAAAATTTTCGGGAAAGTACCTCTTAAATTAATACAACTAGCAACGGTACCCACCCTATGGGGGGGGCTTCAATTGGGAAGCCTAATGAAAAGGCAAAATATCAGAAATTGAAGGTTTTATTTTATTTTAAACGATTCATATAAACATCCGTTGAATCATATCACACGCAAATCATCAAAATCTAAACAGTATCTTTAGAATTTCAATAAAAGCCACATCACTGTTCATATCGGTAAATATTATTCCATCGTGTTTCAAATCGTGATCGATACACTATGATCGTGATGATCGTGAATCGTGATTGATAATAGTGTTCACAATCGCTATGTCGTATGTACTCCCGATACGTGTACCAAATTCCCGATACGTGTAACTGTACCAAATCAACAGGTAAAAGGATTTTGAGCCGATAGCTGTTACGACCTTGGCAAGATCGATGGAGACAGCGATCTGTTAGCGTATTCACCGCCCAAATAGCTATGTGGAATTCTCTCATGTGGAGATTAAACGTTACGGCTGTTACGGCCTTGGCAAGATCGATGGAGACAGTGTTTATTATACTTTTAATGAAGGACACTGTCTCAAGCCCCAGTCCCCATCACGGATGGGGCTCAACGGTTTACCGGAGCCTGATGGCGAAGGGAAGGGTACAAGCTGGCCCGTCCAGTGTAGCGCGTGTGCGGCCCCGGACATCGAAGGGCATTAAACGTTCATTAAACATTAAATGTTCATTCAACATTAAACGTTCATTAAAGGATTAAGAAACGAAAAACATTACGAAATTACGTTCACACCGTCACGTCAAACACTACCGTGAACACATACATCATCACAACATCGTCACAATGAAAACATCGTTACAATGGACGTTATGCGAACGTGAATGTTATGCGGGAGTCCAAACCTGATAATACTGGAGACCAAAGCTGAAATTGGGAAAACTAAATAGCCTATTTTACTCCTGGAGATCCCAGGATTATCCACCCAAAATATCGTTTCGATCAGTTGAGCCATTTTTGCGGTACCTTAGAACAGACGGACAGACATTTGGTGAATTATAGTAAGATGAAAGTATATCGCACAAAAATTTTAGTCAATAATAAAATGGGTACGTAAAAACAAAAAGGGAGCTCTGTCTACTGTAACGCCATGGCTTGCAAAAGCAGCCTGAATAGCGTTCACCAAGTGGTAGTTAATCAAATTCAAAAATATATGCAATATGGGTCCATCGTCCAGAGGGAATTTTAAAAACACATCTCAGGTACAGTGGAGCAGTGGCGTATCAAAGAAAAATGACGCTTGGGGCAAGATGTCAAATTTCCGCCCCTCATAACTGTTGTGGAAATCATTCAAGACCACAACTTTAGTCCATCTGTTTGTTTAATTCCATTAAGACCTTTGACATCATTCTGCAAATACAGGGATGCAATAGAAATAAGGTTTGGTTTCACATAGGTCAATCCACAATATCATTCAATGAAAGCAAGCGTAATATTCTATGTGGTACGTATCGTTAACGAGTCCACTAGTCAATGTAACATGTCACAGGAGAAGACGCCTAGAGCAGCGGCCGTTTCGGGTCTTATAGCCGCGCCCCCCTAGCGGTGTCAGCGAGCAGCGAGCATCACCTGGGTTCAGCATAATACGATTTCACTACATTCTCCCCACTGTTAGAACTACACTGCGGTGCGGCTAGAAGCGAGCGAGGCGTCAGCCTTAACAAGGTGCGGAATATGGTATCAGTCGGCCCAACCGTACCGGTCCGGGCGGCGAATTTCCCTGCCAGCACGTGTCCGAAATTCCCCGGGTACGGCACCACGTAACCCCGAGACCCCGGCGTCGGAGTAGCTGCCGGAGTCAGGTGACGAAGGGGGTACCGCCAAGCCGTCAGGCAAGGGCGGTTGTGGCGAAGGGAGGGTCGGCAGACGTTCAGTGACGGAAGTGTCGGAAGAGTCCATAGTCTCATAGATTGGCTCGTCCGATTCCTTATAAGGGTCGGTGACCCCGCATGGGGCAAGATGGCGTACGGAAACAGTGGACTCACGCCCATCTGCCGTCATCACACGTGCATGCTCGGGATTAGCCTGGAGCACCTGCACTTTGTCCACTAAGGGGTCGTACTTGCTCGTGCGGACCACCCGTTTGAGATAGGCCGGCCCGGGCTCTGCGAGCCAACTGGGTAAAGACCGGATACACCCCGAGCTCCTCGGGTGGTGGAAAAGTCACTCCTGGGGAGTCTGATTGGTGGCCGTACATAGGAGAGCCCTAATCGAGTTCAGTGCCGCAGGTAGCGACCAAGCCCATTTATCGAGGCCCCGGCCGAGGGTCCGGAGATTGAGCACGACGGCCCTCCATATAATCCCGTTGAAGTGTTCGATCTGCCCATTCGCTTGGGGTCTGTAGGGCGTGGTATAACTAGAAGCGACGTTATTTTGGAGCAAGTAGCCTCGCACTTCCTGAGACAAAAAGACCGCACCCCGATCTGTATGCACGTAGGTTGGGTACCCAAACATAGAGAACAAATTTTGCAGGCATCGCATTACCGTGGCAGCCGTCATATCCACGCACGTATAAGCAAAAGGAAATCGCGAGTACTCGTCGACGATAGTGAGCAGATAGCGAGAGTTACTCGACACCGGCAACGGGCCCTTGAAATCCATCGCCAACCTTTCCCACGGCGTCGTAGCCCTAACCAGTGTCCCCATGGGAGGGTTATAGAAACATGGTTTGATTTCTGCGCATATAGCGCAGTCGCGACAGATACGGCGGATATCGTCTATCGAGTACGGCAGATATCGTCTATCGAGTATGGCAGATTACCACTTCACACAAAATGAGCGAAACGCGTCACGCCCGGATGCCCGGCAGTTGCGTGCAAAACGCGTAGGCCCTCCAGAGTGACGATACCCGCGCACGTAACCGGCCTCGATAAGGCGTTGGCGACCTGGTTATCCTTCCCCGGGCGGTATTTGATAGTGTAGCAGAAGTCGGCAAGCTCTATACGCCAGCGAGTGATTTTCTCATTCTTAATGCGCTGGGCGTGTAAGGTGTCGTACATGAACGCAACACTTTGTTGGTCCGTGATGATTTGGAAGCACCACCCGAGTAAGTACGGGCGCCATCGCCGAATCGACTCGACGATTGCGTACGCTTCCTTTTCGACAGACGAATGTCGCCGCTCAGCGGAGGTAAGAGTCCGTGAGAAGAAAGCCACCGGGCGCCCTCCTTGGGAGAGGGTCGCCGCTATCGCATGATCCGAGGCATCACTTTCTAGGACGAAAGATCCGCTCTCGTCGATCGTTGCCACAGCGGCACTGGCGATGTCGGCCTTAAGGCCTCCGAAGGCCGCTAACACGGTCTGACGCAAAGGGAATGTGTCGCAGGTCACAAGGGGGCGAAGGTTCGCGGAGAAATTTTGGACCCACTTAGAGTAATGGGCGAATAGCCCGAGAGCGCGCTTCAGGGACGCCCGATCGCTGGGAGGGGCCATGTCGAGGAGAGGTCGCAGATGCTCCTTATCTGGAGCGACAGAGCCATGGGTCACGGTGTACCCCAGAAGATCTATCTTGCGTAGGGAGTATTGACACTTAGCCTCGTTCATGGTTAAGCGATACTTCTGCGCGACCTCGAGGAAGCGCTTCAGATTAGTATCGTGGTGTCCTTGGTCATACCCACAAACCGTAAGATTGTCTAAATAGACGAAAACATCGGTCAAGTTCTCCCTCGCAACGAGGTCATCCATGGCCCTCTGGAAACAGGAGACCCCATTCGTTACCCCAAAAGGCAATTGAGTAAACTGGTACAACCGTTGCCCCGACTCAAAAGAGGTATAGATACGATCTGCCCTCGAGATAGGGATCTGATGATACGCACTACGGAGATCGAGAGTGCTGTAGACAGAGTATTGGGCCACCTGTCGCACCAGCGTGTCCATCCCTGGAAGGGGGTAGGCATCCAGCTGTGTAAAACGGTTAATCGTTTGGGAATAGTCGATTACCATGCGTCTGCGGTGTGCTTCGCTTCGCACCACTAAGACCTGGGCCCGCCACGGCGACCGGCTGGGTTCTATGATGCCGTCTTTCAAGAGCTGAGCCGTCTCTCCCGCAATGAATTGCATGTCTGCTCGAGAGTAGCGCCGTGATTTTACCGCTACAGGTGTACAGTCGGAGGTTAAATTGGGGAACAGCGAAAGTGGCTGGATGTCCATTTTCGCTAGGGCACACACAGCAAGCGTGTCAGTCCCACCAACCGCGAGCGTGTCTGGCCCACCAAACTCCATTTCCAGTCGTCCATGTCGCTTAAGGAAATCGTGTCCTAACAGAATGTCAGCACATAAAGCAGGTAAAACCATGAGGTGTACATCTGGAAAAACCCATCCCTTTATCACGAGTTTCAATCGACATTCCCACTTCGTGCTGAGCCGAAGGCCCTGGGAAGCCATGAAGATCCGTCTCGTAGTCCCCAAGACCTGCCAACCATGCCTGTGCACTAGTCGCTGATCGATAAAACTATCCGTAGACCCTGTATCCACCAAGGCATGCACACAATGGCCGTCGACCATGAGGGGAATAACGGCTTGAGCCAGGCCGGACGAGCCTGCTGGGAGTGGGACCGAACCTCCTGAGTGAGGCGGTCGCGCCACGCGGGTGGGTCCTATGCCAGCCGCAGTTGTCCGGGCGTCAGAGGGTGCCCGTGGAGTTTCGTATACGTTGTCAGGGAGCGTTCCCATGCAATCTGCAGTGTTGCGGTCGTTGCCGGAGTATTCGTTGTTCATGAGGCATTCGTTAAAGCTGTCAGAGAGTGTTCCCATGCAATCTGCAGTGTAGCGGTCGTTGCCGGAGTATTCGTTGTTCATGAGGCATTCGTTAAAGCTGTCAGAGAGCGTTCCCATGCAATCCGCAGTTTTGCCATTCAAAATCGCCGTTTCGCCGCGTACGGGCCACCGTAGTCTTGCCATTCGAAATCGCCGTTTGACGAGTATGGGCCACCGTAGTCTTGCCATTCGAAATCGCCATTTGACGAGTATGGGCTTCCGTAGTTTGGACCAAACGCGTGTCGCCACCAGAGGACGCCGCTCTCGAGAGACGTAGCGTGTACCTACCGCCGGGGTGGGGCGAGGCTCCAAAGGCCCTCGCGTTTCCCGGAGTCCAGTCAAGGACGCACGTTCCGTGTCCGATTGAGGATGAGACTGTTGTGGCTGCTCGGTGTCTCTCGCCAAGGTCATGGCAGCCGGGTAAGGCGCCGTGTTCTGTGCTCGGCCCGTAGGCTCCGCAATGAGCCCATTCAAGGTCGCACGCGGCCGCGATCCGCGTGCGGTTTTCCGGCACACTTTTGCATAGTGCCCCTTCTGCGAGCACAAATGGCATATCGCGTCCCGAGCCGGACACACTGTCCGGTGGTGTCGTTGACCCCCACAGAAGTAGCATGCGGCCCCGCGTGAGGCCTTGGGTCTGACCGTAGCGGCAGCCGTCAGGATCCCCGGATCCTCCGCCGGGGCAACCTGGAGTTCCGCGAGCGGTCCGCTCCCGGTTCGTCGGCGGTAGCACTCTCCAGCCGTGCGTGTAGCGAGGTCCCCGCCAAGAGGCACGTGCGATCATAGTTGTTTGACTGCAGCCGCGCTTCGGTATATATTTTCCCTTGTTCTAGAGCCACCGTGAAGGTCAGGTCGGTCCTCTCCAAGAGCTTGAGCCTGAGGTCCTGAGAGGAGACCCCGGAGACATAGGCGTCTAGGAGAAGGTCATCCTGAACCTGCTCTTGAGTCCGTGGCTCCTGGGTGCTGTCTAGCAGGAGTTGCCGGAGCTCCTGGGCATAGTGATCCATCGACTCGTTTGGTTGCTGTCGTCGCGATCGCAGCAAAAGTCGAGCATGTATCACGCTCTTTTGCTTTATGTACAATCGCTTGAGCTCCGCGACAGCGAGGTCGTATGTCGCACATCGCGCAATACTGTTGTACACCTTGTAGTCTACTTTGGCCTGGAGCGCTGCTAGCTTCGCGGCAGCTGTCGGCACGGCTTCCTGGTCAGCGAACTGATTCTCCAAAGTTTTCAACCAGTGAGTCAGTTGCAAACCAGCATCCGGGGCTTGTGGGTCGGCGCAGAATTGCGAAACCGCCAGCATCTTGCTTCCCGCCATGTCCGTAGATTTTAATGGAATTAAGTGTTGTGGAAATCATTCAAGACCACAACTTTAGTCCATCTGTTGGTTTAATTCCATTAAGACCTTTGACATCATTCTGCAAATACAGGGATGCAATAGAAATAAGGTTTGGTTTCACATAGGTCAATCCACAATATCATTCAATGAAAGCAAGCGTAATATTCTATGTGGTACGTATCGTTAACGAGTCCACTAGTCAATGTAACATGTCACAGGAGAAGACGCCTAGAGCAGCGGCCGTTTCGGGTCTTATAGCCGCGCCCCCCTAGCGGTGTCAGCGAGCAGCGAGCATCACCTGGGTTCAGCATAATACGATTTCACTACATTCTCCCCACTGTTAGAACTACACTGCGGTGCGGCTAGAAGCGAGCGAGGCGTCAGCCTTAACAAGGTGCGGAATATGGTATCAGTCGGCCCAACCGTACCGGTCCGGGCGGCGAATTTCCCTGCCAGCACGTGTCCGAAATTCCCCGGGTACGGCACCACGTAACCCCGAGACCCCGGCGTCGGAGTAGCTGCCGGAGTCAGGTGACGAAGGGGGTACCGCCAAGCCGTCAGGCAAGGGCGGTTGTGGCGAAGGGAGGGTCGGCAGACGTTCAGTGACGGAAGTGTCGGAAGAGTCCATAGTCTCATAGATTGGCTCGTCCGATTCCTTATAAGGGTCGGTGACCCCGCATGGGGCAAGATGGCGTACGGAAACAGTGGACTCACGCCCATCTGCCGTCATCACACGTGCATGCTCGGGATTAGCCTGGAGCACCTGCACTTTGTCCACTAAGGGGTCGTACTTGCTCGTGCGGACCACCCGTTTGAGATAGGCCGGCCCGGGCTCTGCGAGCCAACTGGGTAAAGACCGGATACACCCCGAGCTCCTCGGGTGGTGGAAAAGTCACTCCTGGGGAGTCTGATTGGTGGCCGTACATAGGAGAGCCCTAATCGAGTTCAGTGCCGCAGGTAGCGACCAAGCCCATTTATCGAGGCCCCGGCCGAGGGTCCGGAGATTGAGCACGACGGCCCTCCATATAATCCCGTTGAAGTGTTCGATCTGCCCATTCGCTTGGGGTCTGTACGGCGTGGTATAACTAGAAGCGACGTTATTTTGGAGCAAGTAGCCTCGCACTTCCTGAGACAAAAAGACCGCACCCCGATCTGTATGCACGTAGGTTGGGTACCCAAACATAGAGAACAAATTTTGCAGGCATCGCATTACCGTGGCAGCCGTCATATCCACGCACGTATAAGCAAAAGGAAATCGCGAGTACTCGTCGACGATAGTGAGCAGATAGCGAGAGTTACTCGACACCGGCAACGGGCCCTTGAAATCCATCGCCAACCTTTCCCACGGCGTCGTAGCCCTAACCAGTGTCCCCATGGGAGGGTTATAGAAACATGGTTTGATTTCTGCGCATATAGCGCAGTCGCGACAGATACGGCGGATATCGTCTATCGAGTACGGCAGATATCGTCTATCGAGTATGGCAGATTACCACTTCACACAAAATGAGCGAAACGCGTCACGCCCGGATGCCCGGCAGTTGCGTGCAAAACGCGTAGGCCCTCCAGAGTGACGATACCCGCGCACGTAACCGGCCTCGATAAGGCGTTGGCGACCTGGTTATCCTTCCCCGGGCGGTATTTGATAGTGTAGCAGAAGTCGGCAAGCTCTATACGCCAGCGAGTGATTTTCTCATTCTTAATGCGCTGGGCGTGTAAGGTGTCGTACATGAACGCAACACTTTGTTGGTCCGTGATGATTTGGAAGCACCACCCGAGTAAGTACGGGCGCCATCGCCGAATCGACTCGACGATTGCGTACGCTTCCTTTTCGACAGACGAATGTCGCCGCTCAGCGGAGGTAAGAGTCCGTGAGAAGAAAGCCACCGGGCGCCCTCCTTGGGAGAGGGTCGCCGCTATCGCATGATCCGAGGCATCACTTTCTAGGACGAAAGATCCGCTCTCGTCGATCGTTGCCACAGCGGCACTGGCGATGTCGGCCTTAAGGCCTCCGAAGGCCGCTAACACGGTCTGACGCAAAGGGAATGTGTCGCAGGTCACAAGGGGGCGAAGGTTCGCGGAGAAATTTTGGACCCACTTAGAGTAATGGGCGAATAGCCCGAGAGCGCGCTTCAGGGACGCCCGATCGCTGGGAGGGGCCATGTCGAGGAGAGGTCGCAGATGCTCCTTATCTGGAGCGACAGAGCCATGGGTCACGGTGTACCCCAGAAGATCTATCTTGCGTAGGGAGTATTGACACTTAGCCTCGTTCATGGTTAAGCGATACTTCTGCGCGACCTCGAGGAAGCGCTTCAGATTAGTATCGTGGTGTCCTTGGTCATACCCACAAACCGTAAGATTGTCTAAATAGACGAAAACATCGGTCAAGTTCTCCCTCGCAACGAGGTCATCCATGGCCCTCTGGAAACAGGAGACCCCATTCGTTACCCCAAAAGGCAATTGAGTAAACTGGTACAACCGTTGCCCCGACTCAAAAGAGGTATAGATACGATCTGCCCTCGAGATAGGGATCTGATGATACGCACTACGGAGATCGAGAGTGCTGTAGACAGAGTATTGGGCCACCTGTCGCACCAGCGTGTCCATCCCTGGAAGGGGGTAGGCATCCAGCTGTGTAAAACGGTTAATCGTTTGGGAATAGTCGATTACCATGCGTCTGCGGTGTGCTTCGCTTCGCACCACTAAGACCTGGGCCCGCCACGGCGACCGGCTGGGTTCTATGATGCCGTCTTTCAAGAGCTGAGCCGTCTCTCCCGCAATGAATTGCATGTCTGCTCGAGAGTAGCGCCGTGATTTTACCGCTACAGGTGTACAGTCGGAGGTTAAATTGGGGAACAGCGAAAGTGGCTGGATGTCCATTTTCGCTAGGGCACACACAGCAAGCGTGTCAGTCCCACCAACCGCGAGCGTGTCTGGCCCACCAAACTCCATTTCCAGTCGTCCATGTCGCTTAAGGAAATCGTGTCCTAACAGAATGTCAGCACATAAAGCAGGTAAAACCATGAGGTGTACATCTGGAAAAACCCATCCCTTTATCACGAGTTTCAATCGACATTCCCACTTCGTGCTGAGCCGAAGGCCCTGGGAAGCCATGAAGATCCGTCTCGTAGTCCCCAAGACCTGCCAACCATGCCTGTGCACTAGTCGCTGATCGATAAAACTATCCGTAGACCCTGTATCCACCAAGGCATGCACACAATGGCCGTCGACCATGAGGGGAATAACGGCTTGAGCCAGGCCGGACGAGCCTGCTGGGAGTGGGACCGAACCTCCTGAGTGAGGCGGTCGCGCCACGCGGGTGGGTCCTATGCCAGCCGCAGTTGTCCGGGCGTCAGAGGGTGCCCGTGGAGTTTCGTATACGTTGTCAGGGAGCGTTCCCATGCAATCTGCAGTGTTGCGGTCGTTGCCGGAGTATTCGTTGTTCATGAGGCATTCGTTAAAGCTGTCAGAGAGTGTTCCCATGCAATCTGCAGTGTAGCGGTCGTTGCCGGAGTATTCGTTGTTCATGAGGCATTCGTTAAAGCTGTCAGAGAGCGTTCCCATGCAATCCGCAGTTTTGCCATTCAAAATCGCCGTTTCGCCGCGTACGGGCCACCGTAGTCTTGCCATTCGAAATCGCCGTTTGACGAGTATGGGCCACCGTAGTCTTGCCATTCGAAATCGCCATTTGACGAGTATGGGCTTCCGTAGTTTGGACCAAACGCGTGTCGCCACCAGAGGACGCCGCTCTCGAGAGACGTAGCGTGTACCTACCGCCGGGGTGGGGCGAGGCTCCAAAGGCCCTCGCGTTTCCCGGAGTCCAGTCAAGGACGCACGTTCCGTGTCCGATTGAGGATGAGACTGTTGTGGCTGCTCGGTGTCTCTCGCCAAGGTCATGGCAGCCGGGTAAGGCGCCGTGTTCTGTGCTCGGCCCGTAGGCTCCGCAATGAGCCCATTCAAGGTCGCACGCGGCCGCGATCCGCGTGCGGTTTTCCGGCACACTTTTGCATAGTGCCCCTTCTGCGAGCACAAATGGCATATCGCGTCCCGAGCCGGACACACTGTCCGGTGGTGTCGTTGACCCCCACAGAAGTAGCATGCGGCCCCGCGTGAGGCCTTGGGTCTGACCGTAGCGGCAGCCGTCAGGATCCCCGGATCCTCCGCCGGGGCAACCTGGAGTTCCGCGAGCGGTCCGCTCCCGGTTCGTCGGCGGTAGCACTCTCCAGCCGTGCGTGTAGCGAGGTCCCCGCCAAGAGGCACGTGCGATCATAGTTGTTTGACTGCAGCCGCGCTTCGGTATATATTTTCCCTTGTTCTAGAGCCACCGTGAAGGTCAGGTCGGTCCTCTCCAAGAGCTTGAGCCTGAGGTCCTGAGAGGAGACCCCGGAGACATAGGCGTCTAGGAGAAGGTCATCCTGAACCTGCTCTTGAGTCCGTGGCTCCTGGGTGCTGTCTAGCAGGAGTTGCCGGAGCTCCTGGGCATAGTGATCCATCGACTCGTTTGGTTGCTGTCGTCGCGATCGCAGCAAAAGTCGAGCATGTATCACGCTCTTTTGCTTTATGTACAATCGCTTGAGCTCCGCGACAGCGAGGTCGTATGTCGCACATCGCGCAATACTGTTGTACACCTTGTAGTCTACTTTGGCCTGGAGCGCTGCTAGCTTCGCGGCAGCTGTCGGCACGGCTTCCTGGTCAGCGAACTGATTCTCCAAAGTTTTCAACCAGTGAGTCAGTTGCAAACCAGCATCCGGGGCTTGTGGGTCGGCGCAGAATTGCGAAACCGCCAGCATCTTGCTTCCCGCCATGTCCGTAGATTTTAATGGAATTAAGTGTTGTGGAAATCATTCAAGACCACAACTTTAGTCCATCTGTTGGTTTAATTCCATTAAGACCTTTGACATCATTCTGCAAATACAGGGATGCAATAGAAATAAGGTTTGGTTTCACATAGGTCAATCCACAATATCATTCAATGAAAGCAAGCGTAATATTATATGCGGTACGTACCGTTAACGAGTCCACTAGTCAATGTAACATGTCACAGGAGAAGACGCCTAGAGCAGCGGCCGTTTCGGGTCTTATAGCCGCGCCCCCCTAGCGGTGTCAGCGAGCAGCGAGCATCACCTGGGTTCAGCATAATACGATTTCACTACAGCATAATACTTCCCATAGGCCTAAGTCTTTGAATGCTGTGTGTGTGTGTGTGTGTGTGTGTGTGTGTGTGTGTGTGGCCCCGTGTGTGTGTGTGGCAGTGTGTGCCCTCGTGTGTGTGTGTCTGTCTGTGTGTGTGTGTCTGTCTGTGTGTGTGTGTGTGTGTGTGTGTGTATATGTGTCTATGTCTATTTCTATGTCTGTGTGTGTGTGTGTGTGTGTGTGTGTGTGTATGTGTGTGTGTGTGTGTCCCTGTGTGTGTGTGTGTGTGTGTGTGTGTGTGTGTGTGTGTGTGTGTGTGTATGTGTGTGTGTGTGTCCCCGTGTGTGTGTGTGTGTGTGTGTGTGTCTGTCTGTGTGTGTGTCCCCGTATGTGTGTGTGTGTCCCCGTGTGTGTCCCCGTGTGTGTGTGTTTGTGTGTGTCCGTGTCCATGTGTATGTGTGTGCAGTGTCCGTGTCAGGGCTGTAACCTTTTTACCATTTGAGTTTTGTCATCATATTTTCACCAAAGCGTTATTTTGAGAATATGGAGAAGACAAATTAATAATTTTGTCAAAAGTCAAAGGTCAGCATTACATAAAATCGTAAATTTTCATGCTATTGACCTGAAATTTTAAGAATTTGCATATTGGGTCAATTAATTTGTTCGCCAATCAAAAGCTAGAAGCAGATTGTTTTTTTAGATCTAAATCTCAAAGGTCAATTCTGCATAAATCATCAATTTTCATTTTGTCATTTTTCAAACTGTTTTCGTTATTTTGAGCATACGGAAGAAGAAGAAGATGTCTGAATACAAACGGACGCGGACGGGCTTTGCATTTTCAGATGCTTTCTGGTTTGCAGGTGGAGCTGCTGTTTAGCTCAATTCTGCTGTTTAAATTTTGAAATTCGGTTCAGGATAAGAGTTTGTGGAGTGCATTCCAATTTAGTTTTAAAATGTGCAGAAATGAAATAAAGGCACGAACACCGCCATATCGGGACTCTATGTACATGGACCGACATCCACCTGCCCCCCACCCACCACTCCACCCACCCCCCACCCACCACTCCACCCACCCCCCACCCACCACCCACCACTCCACCCACCCCCAATTCCACCACTCCACCCACCCCTCACCCACCAGTCCACCCACTACTCCACCCACCACTCCACCCACCCCCCACCCACCACTCCACCCACCCCCCACCCACCACTCCACCCACCACCACTCCACCCTCATACAACTCTCCCTCCAATCCCCCCTCCCACTCCTTCCTCCACACCCATACAACTCTCCCTTAATCCCTCCTACCCAGTCCCACGTTTCCCTCCACACTCATACAACTCTCCGGACTTCACCGGGCGGTGTTCGTACCTTTATTTCATTTCCACACACGAATAAAAACTAAAATGCGATACGCTCTACAAACTCTTAATCTGAACCGATTTTCAACATTTTAAACTGCAGAATTGAGCTTAACAGCAGTTCCGACTAATAAAAGAATGTTCATTTGCTGAAAACGTTTCATTCAAAAAACGTGTCTCCGCTTCAAACTGGTGTTGGTGGTGTTTGGCCAAAAGTGCCGCCCCCTAAAAGTGCCGCTCGTGGCGGCTGCCACCTTCAATCCCCCCCCCCCCCCCCCCCCCACCCTCCTTCGCTATGCCAGTGCAGTGGAGTGACACCCTATCCCATGGAAGTATTAATTATTAAGTTAAAAATTATTATTAAGTAAAAAAAAAAAAAAACTAACCACAAAAGGAGAATGACAGCTTCGCTTAAATAAATGAATATATACACTTAGTTATAAAAATCGCTAGATATGGTAAATTTTGTCAGATTTCACTCCAGATTTGGACATTTATTTAGTCTACAGCATCCAATCCTCATATCTGAATCCAGATTTTGATGATATGCTTCAATTATGGAATGCTAATGTTTCCAAGGCAAGGCACGTTTGAATAGGCCGAAACAAAATGGCGGCTTAGGAACCCAGCGAGTGGCAGTGGGCTGACCAAGATGGTGGGCCGCCATATTGGTAAGGTTTTTTCGGGTTTTTTCTTATGTCAAACCAAATTACTAGTACCGACTGCAAAGCCGCAATGAGCCGGCGAAGCCAAAGCCTCTTGCCACTATTTTACCCATCACTATGGCATCAGTAGGTTAGGTAGTTGGTAGTAGGTAGGTGTAGTAGGTACCGTACCTGGTAAGACTTGGTAAAAGAGAAGAGCAGAGAGTCCTCCCCAATGGCAATACGTGCATACAATAAATGTCACAAGAAGCTTAAGGAAGTAACTATACGATGTGCTAGCTTAGGGTCTATTTTAAGAAATTTTAACTGGGCTTAACATACGTTTTCACAGTACCGTATGTGTGTCGTCTTCTAACTTCAGTCGCTGTCAGGCGCCAGGGCTGGTTCTCTGACTCTCCGGGCACGGCAGCTTCCTCCACCAGAAGACGTTAGCTTGCAGTGATTAATTCGGTGAATTCCGTCTCAACTTCGGATATTTCCGGCCGTGAAAAACTATCCGTATTTCTAAACTAAATATGTAAACCGCTTATACCATATTTCTGGCCGTGAAAAACTATCCCATACGGCCACGAGATTTCTAAAAAATAATTCTTCGTCAATGTTAGAATATTTGACGCCGTTTTCACCCTCCGAAACGCGTAATAATATTTTTTCAAATGCTCGAATCTCATTGGTTCTGGTGTTTGATGACGATTTTCGTTGAAGATAACGAGGTTGGTCTTAACGTATTTTAATTACTGATTAGAGGTTTCATTAGATTGTGAATCGAAGAAAGACGGGTGAAACAAACTCCTATTGAACTTTTTCGCAATTGCTTTATGCAAACTTCCGCATCCGGTCGATGGCGGTCTCCATTGAGTGATTTCATTTTAGAAATATTTTTGCAAATGCTCGACTCTCATTGGGTCCGGTGTTTGGTGACGCGTTTTGTTGAAGATAACCAGGCCCGTGCGGGCCGATGTTGGTCTTAAATTATTTTATTAATACATTGGAGGTGCATAAGATTGTGAATCAAACGATGACGGGTGAAAGAAACTCCTAATGAACGTTTTAAATTTGTTATGCATACTTCCGCATCCGCAAGATGGCTGCCTCCACTGCACTTCGGATTCTCGATCCAAGGCATAATCAGGTTTTCAACATAATACGTACTCGTTTATTGACAACACCGGCTTCGCCGGCTATAAACTCTTTGTTCAGTGGCCTTTACAGACTTTACAGACATTGTATCACAAAATGCTCCATCCCTTGGATGGATGTTCATCCGGTTGTCCCACCTGCTAGCATTAGTATGGTGGATATTGAAAATCCCAATATGTTTTTGGTGAAGAGTCAGCGATTTATTACAAGACCCTGGCTAAATTACAAATTCCTTCCACCTTCAGTCGA
>NC_136261.1:339733307-339765807 GCF_964187855.1 Myxine glutinosa
ATCCATGATTGAGGTTGTGGATCCGCCGTTTGGAGAGGTCCTGGGCTGAAAGGATCGAAACCTCGAGGAAGAACGGTGCCCAGCTGATGATCCATGCAGTCGGGAAACTAGTCAGTTGCTTACGGGTTAAGGTTCTTGCTTTAGGTGGAGAAACTATGTTTGAGGTTTACAATTTAAATAAAGTTGAATATGGGATGTTGTGAAATTAACATCATTTACAACAATCCTTTAAATTATTTATATTTAAGTTGAGGAACAACCAATACTGTACAATTAATTGTGTGTGTGTGTGTGTGTGTGTGTGTGTTTGTGTGTGTCTGTGAATAAAAGAGAGAGATAGAATTGTGAGGAACAGAAATGAAAAAACGAGATGTATGTGTGTGTGTAAGTAAACGAGAAACAGGCTTTTCCTCCTGACAATTGTTTTGTAAAATACCTAATTTGTGACATTTCAACAGATTGTTTCATCAACAAGGCAAGCGGTTTTTGTGTCTGTGTAGGACTGTCCTCCAGGCATACAAGATTTCCGTGACGAGCAGTGTGCAGCGTTCAACTCGCAGCCCTTCCGTGGTAAACTGTACTCCTGGACTGCGTACACAGCAGGTACACAAAATTCAGGAAAACAGAAATCGTTTGTCTTTTTACTACTACCATTTCCATATAAAATCTTTAATGCTGAATCAACTTTAATACCCAAGCAAATAATACATCATTGATAACTCAAACGGCACTCGGTAGAGCCCATACCTCCACCAGGCTGAACAGGTCTACGTTTTGTATCCGAAGGATAGGATGCATCCGCACCTGAACTAAAATCTCATCAGCTTGATCTTGTCACCTAACAAATTCATACAATTTTTTTGTTGTTGGATACAAGATCGAGGCTCGTGTAAGAGCTAACATTAATCGCAAAAAGACAAACTGACACATAAAACATATAATAAATTGAGTGGGAGACAAGATGGGGGGAGAGAGAGGGAAGCACACAAGTACAACAGCAGATAACAGGGACATCAGGAGATCTGTGGGAGGGGGAGGGCTTGGGGGGAGGATGCATGGGAAGGGGGGGGCGGGGGAAGGTATAAAACACATGGACAATGCTAGGACTTCCAGGAAAGAAGTCGGTATTTCAAAAAAGTGGATCTGGGGTGAATTAACGGGGGTAGAAAAGATAAAGGTTCTGGATGGGGGACCTCTGGTATCTATTCCAGTTGTGCGCCGAGTATAAAGTTTTGTCATAACCTGTCCACAACCTTTTGAGATATGCTATACACTGTTTTTTGCCCCGTCTCTCAATGGTGAAGAATCACTTTCAAAAATTATGATTCGGATGCAGATGTTCACCAAATTCTAATCAGTTCGTCCTTAAAACACATCCAGCCTGTTCACCAAATTTCGTCTGAATCCATCCATAACTTTTTGAGATATCCTGCTCACAGACAGACAGACAGACAGACAGATAGACATACAGACAAACAAACAGACAGGGATGAAAACGCAAGTTCCGTCCATTAAAATAACTGTGTAAAGAGGGTGGGGAAGGGGGGACACTAACAGTAGAGTAGATTGACAAAATAGCAGACTTGGAGGAAGAAAGGAAGGTCGAATGAGCGGAAGGGGAAGTGGAGGAAGAGACAGGAGATCTCCAAGATGGATACAGGCGCAAACTCTAAATCACAGAAGTAGAAATAAAAACTGTGCAAGAAGCAGAGATGGAACAAAAAAACAAACAAGAGGAAGGTGGGGCAGAGGTATGAAACCTAATAACCTGAAATCCCACAAACGTTGGATTTGGGGAGGTTTAATGAAAGAATAAAAGATGATGGGTATGAATGGAGGAAGATCTGAGATGGTGATAAACAGCTTTGTTGATGCCTTGGCTGGAAGAATGAAATTGAATAGACTGAGGAAGTTTCTTACATAGGGAAGAGAGCAGAGGACTAATGAGTGGAAGTGAAGAGTGAGCCTGGAATTTTGGAGTTTAATTTATAGGTGGGTCACTGTCAGACCACGTATGCCCTGTAGATTCCTGTGAGAGGAGGGAGGAGGGACAGAGCATGTAAAGGGTAGAGGGTGCCAGACCAGAAATGAGGTGGTACAAAGAGACCACAGATCTCTCTGCATTGTGAAGGTAATAGGCCTTTGATACTCAGCTTCATCGTGGGAGATACTAATGATTTTGAAGTTCTTGGTTTCGATGGCACCAAGGGTGAGTAAGGTGTGAGGCAGGAAGCCCTGATCTCATGTCTGACATTGAGAACCTCCATCCATTGTTGGGAGAGCAGAAACATGTTCAGGGTAGAGTGACCTCATCCGAATCCAAACTGATGGTCTGAGATCAGGCCATTGGAGAAAGGGAAGGATGATTTGAAGTAAACTAATCGGACTTCGATGATTGAAGAGAAAAATGTTCTTTAATTATCTTTTATAGAACTTAAATTATCTCCAACATCTCTATCAGATTGCATCGTATTGTCTTTGTATTAAGAAAAATTGTATTGAGTTTAATTTGAAAGGTGAACAGACAAGTCACACTTTTCTCGTCTGGAGTTGAATGATCAAATCATAGGCAAACGTAGAGTCGCAAACATTTAAACTCAAATCCAATTGGCTTGCAGTTTTGAGTAATGCATATGCAACAAAAGCAACAATTCACATTTTTTTTGCTCTTCCACGAGCCTCGACACGATATACAAAAAAACAGAACCTGAATTAACTTATCCAAAAAATAAAAGTTGGCTTTGACAAAATACTTTCCATATTAATATGACCCTACTGCAAGGCCGCAATGAGCCGGCGAAGCCAAAGCCTCTATTGCACTTTTTCGCAATTATTGTTTATGCATACTTCCACATCCGCAAGATGGCGGCCTCCATGGAGCGATTTGGTGCGTCAAAGCTTCGAAATTCTCAAAGGATCCAGCAAAATCTGGCTTTTCAACATAATACGTACGCATTCATTCACAACACCGGCTTCGCCGGCTATTATATTTGGGAATGAAGGGAAGAGTTTTGGTTGGTCCTGGGATGTCGGAGGAGTTCAGTGTGAACATCGGTTTGAGGCAGGAAAGCTCTCTCAGCCCACTCATGTTTATGATGGCGATGGAGCTGGTAAGCAGGAAGGTAAACATGAAATATATTCTGGGGAGGATATTGTATGCGGAGAGTGGGCGTTGTAGTGGAGAGTGGGTGGGAGATGGAGGAAGTACTGGGGGAGTGCAAGGAGCATTTGAGAAACATGGGCTGAAAATGAGCATGGAGAAGACGGAGGTGATGTGGGTCGGGCAGCAGATAAACGAAGTGAATATCAGGTTGGAGTGGAAGGAGATCCGACAAGGAAATAGATTTGACCAGGGATGGTAAGCCAGTGGCAGAGGTGCGGAGGAGGATTCAGGTGGGTGCAAATGCGTGGAGGAGTGTGGACGGTGTAATTGCAGACAGGAAGATATCAAGGGGATTGAAAGGAAAGGTTCGGATGTCTTGTACAATGCCGGCCTGCCTTTACGGTCTGGAGACGGTGGCACTGACAGAGAGACAACAACAGAGGCTGCAGCTTTGCCAGAACAACTGTGTCAGGAAGATTGTGGGAGTGAAGAGGGTGGACAGAAGGAGAATGGAAGAACTGAGGGAGGAGATTGGTGAAATGTCGGCTGAGATGGGCTGGACATTTGGTGCAGATGCGGAAATAGAGAATGGCAAAGAGAGCGGATAGGTTTAGGGAACAAGGTAGGAAGAAAAGAGGGAGACCACGGCTTAGATAGGAGGATTGTTTGAGGAGGGATATCAGTAAGGTCGGGTGGTGAGAGGGTGGAGAGAGTTGGCCGAGGACTGAGGGGAGTGGAGGAGTATCGTGGTGCCATTGGAGCTCACCCCTTATAAAAGGGGGCGGAGAAGAAGAAGAAGATATTCCTGGTGGGTTCCCTTTACTGCATGTACTGTTGAATGCCCTTGCCCTATGCCGATGGTATTCTTCCATGCATTGCAGTGCAGGGTAAAATGTGCTCCCTGGTTTGCCTGGCCGATGGATACAATTTCTACACCGAACGTGCTGAAGTGGTGGTGGATGGGACCCGCTGTCATGATGACCCTGACTCTTTCAACATATGTGTCAATGGAGAGTGCAAGGTGACAACACCATTACCTGAGTCACACCTTTCAATTTACACTGTAACTGTAGTAAAATCAATGCACGAATAACTGGGCACTTTAAATGTGGATGATGACAGTAAAAACTTGTTGCAATGAGGAATGATTGAAAGGTATTGTTTGCAGACACGTTTTCTGATCTTGAATCTCAACTGTTTACCTTCTTGAAATCTTATAGCCCTACTCTCCATATCGTGAATTTACACTTAAGGAAACCTTTCCTTACACTACGAGACCGATAAAATCATTCCAAGATTGCCTCAATATCCTTACAAGCTCCCATCTTTATCCACAGAGATTGCTCCACATTAATTCCCTCCTTAATGTCATCCATTTCTCCCGATACAATACTGTATGTATTGCCCAGATTGCTGCACCTACTCAGGCTATTTTCACTTTCCTATCACACCTGCAGCCATCTTGTCCTGTCCTCCAAGGCTTTCCTCATTAAACTACTTATCAATTACCAAAACAACATTATAATCCTCGCTGTATAGTTGTACACCGCACCTTTCCTATGCCATCTCCAGGCATTGCAAATCGTCATTGCTGGGCACCGAAGGGGGCTCGGCAGTGACGCACGCTGAAAGGGCTTACTCAGTTTTCACTCTGTTTGTTTGTTTGTTTGTTGTACACCGCACCTTTCCTATGCCATCTCCAGGCATTGCAAATCGTCATTGCTGGGCACCGTAGGGGGCTCGGCAGTGACGCACGCTGAAAGGGAGTACTCAGTTTTCACGCTGGTTGTTTGTTTTCTTGCTTTCTTGCTTTCTTTCCTCCTTTCTTTCTTTCTTTCTTGTTTGTCCGGGCGATATCTCAGCCATCCTTTGAGCTAGGAAGCTGAAATTTCGGCACAATAGTGAGCAAGTCCTTTGTCAAAAACGATATTTTTTTGTTTTTTGATTAATCAATTAATTGAGGAGTTATTTAATTATTAGCGATTAATTAAGTACTAATTTAATTAATCAAATTTCCTTTCTCTTCTGACCATTAACTCAGGCACCTTTTGAGTTAGGAAGCTGATATTTGGACATGCCAATGACCAGATGATTTGGCTGCAAAGGCTATTTTTGATTTATCAATTAATCAATTAATCAATTAATTGATTAATTATTTAATTATTCGATTCATGACTAAAATATTTTTATTCAGTCACAGATTCTGATGAAATGGTGGTGGTTTATGTGTTCTATGACCGAATTGATTAATACTTTAATTTTTTCATGATTATTATTTATTTCTTTTCATTATTAATCATTTATTTATTTTCTTTCTCATTTGGCCAATATCTCAGGCACCTTTTGAGCTGGGAAGCTAATATTTGGACATGACAGTGACCAAGTGATGTGGCTATCAAGGATATTTTTGATTTATTGATTAATCATTTAATCGATTAATTATTTATTGATTCATCAATTAATTATTTAATTTTTATTATTGATTTCTTTAATTAAATTTCTAAAAGATACATCTTCAGATGAAGCAGTAGTGGTTTAGTTATGCTATTAGCCAATTGATTAAGAAAAATTTTGTGATAATCTTTTATTGATTTTAATTATACAATTAATCAATCAATTATTGTACACCTCTCCCTCCCAATGCAGTCTCCATGAGCTGCACTGCGGTATTGCCGGGCGCCAGAGGCGCCCCGGCAATGCCGCTCTGTAGGATATTTAATTATTTGGCATGGGGGCGGTGTACTTTGAATGTATGTGTACTTGTCTTTCTTGCTTTCTTTCTTGTTTGTCCGGGCGATATCTCAGCCATCCTTTGAGCTTGGAAGCTGCAATTTCGGCACAATAGTGAGCAAATCCTTTGTCAAAAATTTGTATTTTTGTTTTTTGATTAATAAATTAATTGAGGAGTTATTTAATTATTAGCGATTAATTAAGTACTTATTTAGTCCCTGGTGTTGGGCTAGCGGCTAGGGTGCGGCTTGGGATTGTTGGATCCTGGGTTCGAATCCCGGTCAATCGCTGAATTAACGCCAGGGGGGTTGACTCAGCCTGTCATCCTTCCGAGGTCGGCAAATTGAGTACCAGTTCACTGGTAATTCCCTGCTTGTCGTTAAAGGCGGCAAAAAGGGTTGGTGTCAGGAAGGGCATCCGGCCGTAAAACATTGCTTCAAAAAGGGGACTGAAAAACAACAACAACCACAGTTCCCGAAAAAGGCCAACCCCCGCTTGCGGGGAAAAATGGCCTCTAAAGGTGGTTTTTTAAAATTTATTTTAATTAAGTATTTATTTAATTAATTAAATTTACTTTCTCTTCTGACCATTAACTCAGGCACCTTTTGAGTTAGGCAGCTGATATTTGGACATACCAATGACCAGATGATTTGGCTGCAAAGGCTATTTTTGATTTATTAATTAATCAATTAATTATTTAATTATTCCATTGATGGCTAAAACTTTTTTTTTTTTCAGTTACAGATTCTGATGAAATAGTGGTGGTTTATGTGTTCTGTGACTGAATTGATTAATAATTTAATTTTTTATGATTATTATTTATTTATTTTCATTATTAATCATTTATTTATTTTCTTTCTCATTTGGCCAATATCTCAGGCACCTTTTGAGCTAGGAAGCTAATATTTGGACTTGACAGTGACCAAGTGATGTGGCCATCAATGATATTTTTGATTTATTGATTAATCATTTAATCGATAAATTATTTATTGATTAATCAATTAATTATTTAATTTTTTATTAATGAGTTATTTAATTAAATTTCTAAAAGATACATCTTCGGATGAAGCACTAGTGGTTTAGTTATGCTATTAGCAAATTGATTAAGAAAATATTTTGTGATAATCGTTTATTGATTTTAATTATACAATTAATCAATCAATTATTGTACACCTCTCCCTCCCAATGCAGCCTCAATGAGCTGCACTGCGGTATTGCCGGGTGCCGGAGGCGGAGGCCAGAGGCGCCCCGGCAATGCCGCGCTGTAGGATATTTATTTATTTGGCATGGGGGCAGTGTACTTTGAATGTATCTGTACTTGTTTAACTTAAAGCTCTTCTATATTATTATTTAAACTGCCAGCATTACTGGAGAATATATTTTAAACTGAGGGTACGTTAAATAGCCAGATTGCCTCCACAGGTGGCGCTGTTCCCAGATGTTACGTCTGTCACCGAAGGTTGACGGAGGTTATGTTTTGACCCACGTTTGTTTGCTTGTCTGTGAGCAGCAGATATCTCAAAAACTTACAGGTGAATTCGGATGAAACCCTGGTGGGCAGGTTGGGTGTGTGATAACGATAAATTGATTGAGATTTTGGTGATCCGGATCGGGATCCTATAATTTTTTTTCATCTGGTTCTTTTTATTATATTATTATTTATTTAAGAAATTTATTATTTAATTTTTTTAAATAAATCTTTTTTTTATTCCTATAATTATCACCATTGAGTGACAGCCAAAAACGACATAAAGCACGAAATTTCAAAAGGTTATGGACGGATTTGGACGTAACCTGGTGGACAGGTTGGATGTTTGCCAAGAACGAATTGATTGAGATTTGGGTGAAGATCCGGTTTCGGATCAGATAATTTATTTTATCTTCAAATGATTCTTCACCATCGGGAGAAAAGGCAAACAACGATATATATATATATATATATAGCACGATGTCTCAAAAAGTTATGCACGGATTTGGACGAAACTTGATGTTGATCAAAACTTGATTGGTTGGGTATGTGACAAGGACGAATCGATTCGATTTTGGTGAATATCTGAATATGGAATCGGAAACGAGAATTATTTAATTCTTAGGTGATTCTTCACCATTGAGAGTTAGGTCCAAAACCGATACATAGCATGATATCTCAAAAAGTTATTGACGCATTTGGACGAAATTTGGTCGACAGGTTGGGTGTGTCACAAGGACAAATCGATTCGATGTTGGTGTTTCGTATGGAAAGGTCCCGTAGTATGCTGTGGACAACTTTGAATATAATGTTTCACATCAATTCACTTCCAAACACTGTTCATCGCCGAGTTTTCAGTTGAAATCTCAGGGTTGTTAATCTGTACTTCATGCCATCTTTCACCAATGTTGAAGATTATTTAACCACTGATCACAGGTATCTGTCTCTCTGAGCATGCAGCATGTTGGCTGTGATCGGCAGCTCGGATCCACATTAACTGAAGATAGGTGTCGTGTGTGTGGTGGTGATGGGACAACTTGTGAAACCATCCATGGTGAATTTAGGAAGTCAATTCCTTGGGGAGGTGAGGCCCAGGCATGCACCGTCATTACTTGCCATTAATATTTTGGTTAATTTAATTACCGTATCGACTAAGTGGTTTTAAACCTATAATAATGTCAGACACGAATAATTTTTGAATATTCGGTTTCAGAATATATATATATATGTGTGAGTGTGTGTGTGTGTGTGTGTGTGTGTGTGTGTGTGTGTGTGTGTGTGTGTGTGTGTGTGTGTGTGTGTGTGTGTGCATATACATATACATATACAGACTTGGCATTTAATATGGAATATTTTTTTGTGGGGGTGAACTTACTTTTCAAGATGACTTAGAACCAAAAGTTCATTGGAATTATGTTGAAATTATTCGAGATTTTGTTAATGTGACCTTTAAAACAAACAAAAAACACATTTGACATTTCGAAGCAAATAGATTGATCCTTGAAAGTGATGTAAACTGATATCGAACTCAATTCACGGACAGTACTGTGTTAAACTTCTGTACGTTTTCCAGAAGTATCTCTTTATTTTGCACATTAGCCAAAAAAAATTTCAACAAAAACAAAAGCTAAATTATGACTGGGATTACGGACAGTAAAATTACAGTTCAGTACTTCGTGTAACCCCCACGAGCATTCAGGAGAGCACGTACACGTCGAGGCATGCTGTTCACGAGATTTGCCAAGGTTTGGACAGGAATCGCTTGCCATGCAGTGACAATAGCCTGCTGCAATTCACGCACAGAGGTAGGCTGCTGGTCCAAGTTATCGATTTGACGCGTTAATTCTGCCCACAAGTTCTCGATCGGATTCATATCCGGGGACATGGCAGGCCACTCCATATGCTCTACACCACGGTCAGCAAGAAAATGTTGGATCATGCGAGCACGATGAGGCCATGCATTGTCATCTTGGAAGACAAAGTTTCCTTGAAAGGCTGCATGAGCAAATGGAAGCAATGTTTCTTCCAGAATGACCCTGTACTTGAACTGGTTCAGGTTTCCATTCAGAACAACCAGGTCAGTTTTGCCCCCTGCATGGAAAGCAGCCCAAACGGTCACCCCACCACCTCCAGCTTGGACTCTTGGCACTATACAATCTTCGTTGTGGGCTTCATGCACTTGTCTGCGCACTCGGACATGGCCATCTTGACGATAGACCAGAAATCTAGATTCGTCACTGAAGGTCACGTGATTCCAGTGTCCTGGCTGCCGTTGACGGTGCTCTCTGGCCCACTTCAATCGGCGCTGGCTGTGTTGTCTGGTCAGGCGTGGCTTTCTCAGGGGACGCCTGGCACGATAGCCTGCTTGAACCAGTCGTTGGTTGACTAGCCTTCTGGATACAGGCACATTTGTCAGTTGCTGCCACTCTGCCCTAAGCCGATTAGGTGACTTGGTACGGCCATTGCAGACTAACCGGTGCAGCTGGCGATCATCTCTCCTTGTGGTTCTGCGTGGATGTCCTGGCTTCGGTATTGGAGTAGGGACACCCCTCTGAGCATTTCGTTTCAGGATCTTTGACACCTGACCTTGAGTGATGCCATACTGCCGAGCAATAGCACGCTTTTTCATGCCAGAATTTCCTAAAGCCACCACTCCATGACAAAGAGCATTGTCAAGTTGACGGACCATCTCCAGATGAAGCGGCAATAACTTTTGTAGACGTGCAGCAGTTGTTTTCCACTAATACAGAATGCAACAACCCTTCTATACCCGATTGTGAAGCCAATCGTCAAATGTACCTGTCCTTACATTTTGTCACGCCACCTGTGATATAATCATGTTATTGACTTCTTGCTGCAAAAGACAATCAGTGACATGGTTCTTTCAACAAAGACATCACCGAAGGGTAAAAGAAACTCACCAGATTGATATACTGAGTTCAGAAAGTAAACCCGTCAAGAAAAAAAAATAATTCCATATTAAATGCCAAGTCTGTATATGCATATTTATATATACTAGGGCATGCCCGTACTATATCTATATCTAAAATTATATCCCCCCCCTCTATTTACATGAAATGGTTTGGTCCAAAGCGAACGGCTTGCGAGTGGTGACAATCCCCCCCCTCTATTTACATGCAATGGTTTGGTCCAAAGCGAACGGCTTCCGGAGTTTGGTAAAGAAATCGCCATCGCGTGCACAAACGCGCAGGAAAGCGAATGAATCGCAAATTCGTTTTTATTAGTTGTAAAACATAGTTTAACGCCAACATAGTTTGCAAACGTGAAATAAATGAATACGCTCTCAAATGTGCCATCCGAGGCAGAGTGTGTCCGCCACGTTCGGCACACGCGATCGTTCGCTGCTCTCTGATTGGTTGAATCGTTTTTTGGACATAGCTCGGTAAGTAATTGTCCGATTAATATGAAACCTTGAAAAGGCACATCCTCGGGTCCCCAGCAATATACCTGGCAAGTTAAAAGTATATCGGACCCGTGGTTGTCGAGAAACAGCGGTCACAGACAAACGTACAGACAGACAGAGATTACTGGAATTATAGATAGATATATTTACACATATATTATGTATAGTATACATATATTATGTATATTTATATACATATATTATACACAGTATAATATATTTATGCACAGGTATATATATATATATTGTTACGGACACGGCTAAAGATGTTGCTTGACCGAGCGGAATGGCCGCCGTGTTCGTACAGTTTACCCGATTACCCCCAACTCACCCGATTCCACTCGAACGCTGGCCAAATCGCGCTACGCTAAATCAATGATGGAAAGGACACAACGACTGGGATAAATGAAACGACGCAAGGGGTACAGTTCTCAAGACCTCCGGAGGAGGATATAATTAGTGCTGGAGAAAAGGGGTAGATTACAAGGTAGAGTGAGGTAAAAGACACAGAAGAGATGGGCACTTAGTTACAGTCTTATCTTATCCCCGACAGACCACAGGCAAACGGAACAAGGCTGACTTACACAGGGATTGATGGCAGGGAAGGACAGGTCGGTTGATAGCACAAGGTGCACCTTGGCTCAGGGACAGGATAAAGCACGGTCCAGTCCAGAGATGCGGGGAGGTGTCACAGCGCTCGGAGGTGGCGTCCTTCTCTCTCCAAGCTCAGCGCGCATCTGACGTCACCTCCCTCTGCTGCGCATGCTCAGCGGGGAGTCACACGCCCTCGGCTGGTTGGCTCCGCCCCAGATGGGACCGGTCCGCCGCTTCTATTGGGTGCGGGGGTTACCGGGCTCCGCCCTTGACGAGGAGCTGACAGCGAGCCCCTACTTGGTAACCCCGTCGAGCACATGTCCGATGGCGGCTCGTTGGAAAGGCCTGGTGCCCTCCCAACACCCCCTACCAACCAAGCCGGAGTGAGGACGCACACTCCCCGCGCCGCCGCCGTTGCTGTTGTTGTTGTTGTTGTTGTTGTTGCTGAACCGTGAGGAAGAGCTGCGGGGAGGTATTGGGAGGTCCTTAACTTCCTAACGGTGCCATACAATCACATTCTGGTGCAACGAAGAGTCAGAATTAATGGAAACGAGTCCTTAACTGACATAGACTAAGAATAACTAGCAAGATGTCCTATAGTTGTCTACGTGAGATGCGGTGAACCTGGGTGCGACATTTAATGGGGGAAATAGGGGGAGGTCGGGTCTACAGAGTGTTGTTTACAGAAAATGGGACTAGGGAAAGGGGGATTGGGGATAGTTGGGAAGTATTGAGGAAATAGGGGAATATTTACAAGCGGATATGGATGGATGTAAATCCCATATCCGCAACACTGCACCCTTCTCTACCTCGGGGCATCCCGACCCGATAAATTTTTACCTACGTTAGTGTGGCACTCAGATGTAGTTCCCTCTACTATTAACTCAACCCTGATTGCGACAGTTTTACAGATGTTCACAAATGAGTAAATATGTCCCCCTGCGACGTTGCACCCTTCTCCTACCAGAAACACACCCACAGGATAACCGAATCGCGGAAAGCATCCTCAAACTAAACATACAGCCGGTAGGGAGCATTATTTACAGTTGACACTACTTTTATTTACAAAACTAACCCAGGACCAGCGATTGTTCTTTCTGGGGGGAGACAGTCTGCTCTGCATCGACGCACCATGAAAACACCCAAAACGCACCAATACATTCTCAAGCACCAATCAGTGCAGTCACCACTGTTCATCAATAAAATAAAACCAACAAACCCAAACCCTGCAGGTGTCTCTTGCTCTTCGGCTCCCTCTGCTGGCTATTACTTTCTTCCAGATGTTGTCATTTCCTTTCATTTTCTTACTGGCGGCCTATTTGAGCATAAAATGAAATGCACCCAACGTGTCCATTTTTATTTATTTATGGCCCACAGGGCCGACTAGTGTGGTTCACCTGTGGGGCATCGGTGCCCTGTGGCCAAGGTCCGCCAGCAAGATTTCGGGCCCTCATGGCCGGTTCCAGCAGAGGGGCCATGCCCCAACCCATGGGGTCCATAAGTGGTGCTCGGCCACAGACATGTGGTCCATAATGTGGTGCATCGATGCAGACAGCTGGTTCTGAGAGTTCCGGGCGCACAATGGCCGACTCACGCACGCTCCCCTCGGCGCCCCATGGCGCACAGGTCATGTGGGAGACAAAAGAGACAAATGAGCGAGGGGTAAGGTCACAAGGGTACACATCAATAAGGCAATGCAAGGCGAAATGCGTACGGAGGGCGAAGTGAGAAAGCTCGTCCCTACCGTACGTCACCCCCCTGTCACCTACACTACCCTTGCCCTTACCCCATATGTACAAAATCTACACATTACCAATCCGTCGCTACTGTCACGTCTCCCCATATTTCCTCTATACCAAATTCGTCACCACAATCCCTCTATCCAAAATTTGCCATCACCCAATTCGTCATCAATCCTCATAAGGAGGAAGAGATGGAACAACAAGCACAATGTCACACCCACGTCATGATGCGTCTCACATTCCAAACATTTGCACAGTAAAAAATAATCAAAACATGGCATGGTGTAGAGTACCTGTCACCTCAGGTGAGTGGATGCAGATGGTGCGAGGAGATCCTTCATCCTAACTATCCTCTAAATGATTTTAACACACTTTACACTACCCGGGGTCTTTCCCTGCCAATCCATTGGCCAACTTACACTATGGGTTCTAAAAACCAATTCCCATTGACCAAACTGTGGTGCTCATCAATTTGGGGTCTCACTCCCCCGATTCATCTCCCGGTGCCCTTGCACAATTTCTGGGCTGTGACGTGTAGCTCTCCCAGCAGGTCTACCCACCTGCACACCTCCACCACTGCAGTTGCCACCCGAGCTTACCTGCTCCTTAACCTAACCTATCTACTGAGGAAGGCCCCTCCTGGCTCTGTCACCCCACTCAGTGCCCTCTGGCACTGGGCTACCCGGGTCCGTCCTCCGGATCCTCGGGCCCCATCCACAACTACCGGCTCCCAGAGCCCACCTGCGGCCTCACCTGGCCGACATCCTCACAGTGGTGGAGTGCCCAAACCAACTACACACACTAACAGGCTACACGCCCAGCCATTTCCACAACACTAATGCACCCATCCAAATACCATTCTGTCACCCGCACCACAGATGCCAATATCCAACCACAATTTACCTATACCCTCTACCTAACACTTACACTACCCGCCCCGGGTATTCGTGATGGGGGTCCACTCTTCCCCCATTCACACCTTCGCACCACCCACTCCACTCCATCGTTTCCACCATACTCACTCCACGACCATCCATTCCAATACTCCACTTATTCCACACTCCATGTCTTCCACACAACCATTTATTCCATTCACCTGTTGGTGCACACCTGTGCACTCACACCTGGTGCCACCTGCACCCTTCTCTCCACCAAGCGCATTCGCGCTGATCCACAACACTCACTACTCCCTCACTGCTCCACACACCTGTCCAGTTCTCACACAGCATCATCTCATCTAACTACTCCCCTCTGAAACTTGCGCTTCCCAGTCGTCCCTTTAAACTATTGCGCTCCCTCGTCATTATCACCCATACTAATCTACCTGCGTCCCCACTACAGGTATCAGTCACTAACTGAACCTTAACGTTACCTAATGTCAATCACTTCTAGATCCCTACACACAATATCCTAACCCACCCGGGCTAGTTTTCACTGCCATCAACCCCATAACTAGTGCTCCTTTGCCCCCCCCTTACTGTGAGGGATGGTGGATTTGCCATCCCTCCACATCGGGGAGGTCCCACTATCAATTTTGCACATCCAAATTCCACAAATCAAACATTTTCTATTTACTGCCAATTCTATTCACTATTCTAAATTTCGTATCAAATCACTATCACTATCACTATCACCATCACCACAGTCCACTATATCCTAGCCTCGGTGCGTCGTGACATCATTAAACTCGGTTTGTAAAGCCGAGCAATGAATTCGGGTGGTTTGGTTGCCTGCAGGTTGAATCCGTCCGGCTTTCGGTTCAAGGGAGGTGGTTTGGTTGGGCCGAGATTCCACGCACCATCTCGGCGCGGCACCTTGCGGTCCTGGGCCCGATGGCTCAATCTCCCCCGGTCGGAACCCCGTCCCCACGAGGGGGCACCGTACCGCTTCCTCCCACTCGCCCTTGAACCGGACCGGTCGCCTCGCCCGCCAAGGCCCGGACTCGACCGTGCGGGGCGGGGCCAAGCCAGAATCGGCAACGACGCTTCGAAGAGAAGCGACGCAGCTTCGATCCGCGCCGGGCCCTGCATCCAACAAAGGGCTCCTCGCACCGAGTGCTCGCATCGGCTATCCGTCGCTCTAACCGCTAACCCGGTTACCGTCGATGCTTCACCGGCATGCTCACACGCATACGCTACCCCTTTCTTGCTCATACATCCAGCCGTTTCCCTGCTCTTGGTCATTGCACCTTCTCTTACACACCCAGGTACACTCATTCCACTCACAGACTTGGTCACACACCTGACCACCGAACACTTTGGCACACATTCGTTGTTCGCACACCTCACCAACACACCTCTTCGCGCCCCTTCCTCAGTCACCTCCTCTGTGACAATCACAGGTGTGCTTTCACTCGCACACCCAACCACGTGCCTCACTACCAATTCCAGCGTGCATTCCCACACACGCTCTACCATTCCAGGTGTGCTTCCTTTCTCACCTGTCACAACCAACTCACGCTCCGTGTCACTCTTACTACTCTCACCTCCACTCTTGACAGCGCACTCACCCTTACTCTCGACAGCGCACTCTTTCCTCTTGCACCTGTCCGTCACACATCTTTCTCGCACACCCTCTCCCGTTACATCCTCTGTAACACTCACCACAGGCGTGCATTCTCCCTTTACACCCTCCGTAACACTCCTCACTACGCGCTTCCATGTGCTCCCTCGCACACGCGCTACGACCGACTCACTCTCGACAGCACCCTCACTCCTTGGCACGCACTTTTTCCTCACACACCCCAGAGTCGGACTTTCTCGCACACCTCCTTTTTCGCACACCAGACCTGTCGCACACTTCACCAACGGCCTCTCACGAACACCCGGGTCCATCTCGACCCCCAAGCTTATTAAATCACCTGGCGCATCATACGCACGACCATATTGGTCACCACTTACACCGGGTCCTCTTTCTCTTCGCTTCTCCTCCATCACCTGCGAATCCCTCATCCGGTTAATGAGCACATCAACACGATCCGAACACAGACTTTGGACCAATTCTTTTACTTCCTCCTTTATCTCTTTCTTATCCTCTCTCCGTCGCTTCTTAATTTCGCTCACCCCTTCTTCCACTTCTTCTAATTTCTGCTTCACCTCCTTCATCTCCTCGTGCGCCCCCTTAAGTTCTTCCTCTAACTCCACCTTATTTTTTTCTATGTGCTCCCGCACCTCCCGCTCTTTAACCTCCATCACCTCTACCACCTTGTTCATTTTCCTCGTCAGGTCCTCATGTACCGTCTGACACTCTTTTTTAATTACCCCTACGTCCTTTTTCATCTCCTTCTGTGTCGATTTTAAACCCTCTATTACCGCTGTGTTCTTCTTTACCTGGGTCCCCCAACTCCTTTTGTCCCACTGTCAGTTGTTCTACTCCCAGCGTCAACTCCTCTATACCACCTTGCAATTTTACAGTCCCCTTTCTCACCTCCTTCTCCATGCGCTCCTTACAGTGCCTCACCTCCTCGCGCACTCCTCCGACCTCCTCACTCACACCTCTTCTGATCTCCTCTCCCATCACTTGCATCTCCTGCCCAGATGCCACCCTCATCTGCTCCATTTCCTCCCTGTGAGCATCCAATTTAGTTTCTACCCCCATTCTGACCCCCTCTATCTGCTGCCCCATTTTTTAAACTTCCCTTTCCGCTTGGTCCCTCATGTCCCTCAATTTGCCTTCCATACTGTTTTCTAACCCCTCTAACCCATTTTTCACTCCCTCTATCTGATTCTCCTGGGCAGCCATTCTATTTTCCACCCCCGTTAACCCCTCCTGTATTTCCCCTAATCTATTGTCTAATCCCTCTATTCTACTCCCTAACCCTCCGATCTGGGCCCCCATGTCCTCCCTCAATTTCTCGCTATTGAACCCCATTACCCCCATTTGCTCACTCTGAGCCTCTATACTGTTTTTCAAACCTCCAATTTGGTCTCCCATTTGTCCCATAAGGGCCCTCATTTGCAGGAAAAAAAGGTTCGAATCCACCAACGGCGCTGCTACGGTCGTGGGCGCGGTCGCCGTAGCCATGTGTGAGGCGCCATTTTGCGCGCCCATAACCTCGTGCACGAGGACGCCATTTTGCGAACCTGCCGCCCTCACTGCTTCGCTCTCCTCATGTCCCTCAATTTGGTCCTGGATCGACCCTGCCTCACTCTCCTCTACCGGAACCCAGCCGTCTTGATCTGCCATAGCGCGACTTTCAAAATTCGGGTTTTTTTTTTTGTAAAACAAAACAATTTCCAACTGCTTGTAATTTTGAGCGCGTTAAGCGCACTTCGGGCCTCGTATCTCACTCCTCGACACCAATTGTTACGGACACGGCTAAAGATGTTGCTTGACCGAGCGGAATGGCCGCCGTGTTCGTACAGTTTACCCGATTACCCCCAACTCACCCGATTCCACTCGAACGCTGGCCAAATCGCGCTACGCTAAATCAATGATGGAAAGGACACAACGACTGGGATAAATGAAACGACGCAAGGGGTACAGTTCTCAAGACCTCCGGAGGAGGATATAATTAGTGGTGGAGAAAAGGGGTAGATTACAAGGTAGAGTGAGGTAAAAGACACAGAAGAGATGGGCACTTAGTTACAGTCTTATCTTATCCCCGACAGACCACAGGCAAACGGAACAAGGCTGACTTACACAGGGATTGATGGCAGGGAAGGACAGGTCGGTTGATAGCACAAGGTGCACCTTGGCTCAGGGACAGGATAAAGCACGGTCCAGTCCAGAGATGCGGGGAGGTGTCACAGCGCTCGGAGGTGGCGTCCTTCTCTCTCCAAGCTCAGCGCGCATCTGACGTCACCTCCCTCTGCTGTGCATGCTCAGCGGGGAGTCACACGCCCTCGGCTGGTTGGCTCCGCCCCAGATGGGACCGGTCCGCCGCTTCTATTGGGTGCGGGGGTTACCGGGCTCCGCCCTTGACGAGGAGCTGACAGCGAGCCCCTACTTGTTAACCCCGTCGAGCACATGTCCGATGGCGGCTCGTTGGAAAGGCCTGGTGCCCTCCCAACACCCCCTACCAACCAAGCCGGAGTGAGGACGCACACTCCCCGCGCCGCCGCCGTTGCTGTTGTTGTTGTTGTTGTTGTTGTTGTTGCTGAACCGTGAGGAAGAGCTGCGGGGAGGTATTGGGAGGTCCTAAACTTCCTATCGGTGCCATACAATCACATTCTGGTGCAACGAAGAGTCAGAATTAATGGAAACGAGTCCTTAACTGACATAGACTAAGAATAACTAGCAAGATGTCCTATAGTTGTCTACGTGAGATGCGGTGAACCTGGGTGCGACATTTAATGGGGGAAATAGGGGGAGGTCGGGTCTACAGAGTGTTGTTTACAGAAAATGGGACTAGGGAATGGGGGATTGGGGATAGTTGGGAAGTATTGAGGAAATAGGGGAATATTTACAAGCGGATATGGATGGATGTAAATCCCATATCCGCAACAATATATATATATATATATATATATATATATATATATATATATATATATTATTACCACCACCCCAACAGCTCCGGTATATATACATATATATATATATATATATATATATATATATATATATATATATATATATATATATATATATATATATATGTATGTATACTGCCATGTACATTGTACATACGTCACTGCCATGTTACAGCACAGCTGGGTTAGATACCTTAATGGCGGTTCACCACTGATGGTATGTAATCGCATAGTAACTGGTATATAACCGAAAGGTTTTCAGAGTCATAAGTGTATGCAGGACTCACTGCGTTGCCCTGATGAGCCCCAAAAGGGCGAAACCAGGTCGGTAACTGTGAGTTTTACATACACTTATGACAGTATCTGAACTAAGATCAAAATTCTGCTCTGTCGGAGGGTTCTCTTGAGAGCTTGACAAGCAGAGTGTATGTACATGGCAGTGACGTCATTACGTGCGCTCATTGAAAGCTGGAGAATATAATATATATATTTGGATTGGTTTGCTCCCGGCTGCATCCAGGCGATTCCATATAATGAGTGGATACCAGAGATAATGTGCCGTGTGGCAGACGGTACTTATCGCTCCCATTAAGGTACAGCATAGCTGGATGGGATACCTTAATGGTGGTTCACCACTGATGGTATGTAATTGCATAGTAACTGATATATATAGAGATATATATATATATATATATATGTATAATTGTATATTTGTATATATATATATTCTTTTTTAAATGTAATTTTAATGGCGGTTCACAGCTTTGAAAAAAACTTTTAAAACTTTTTTTTCCTTTTTTTTTGAAAGTTTCTTTTTTGAAAACCTTTTTTTTGAAAAAAAACTTTTTGAAAAAGGAAAAACCTTTTGAGTCTCCCTCGGAAAAGAGGAATCAAAATGAAAACTCCATCCTTTAGTTCGCCTTGTAAGATTTTCAATAATGACTCACCTTATTACTTTACAGACTATCACAAGGTAGTTCACATACCTCGTGGTGCTGTCAACATCGAAGTGGAAGAGACTGTACCATCCAAAAATTACCTGGGTATGTTCCTTTCTTTTATACTTGTAAAGTAAAATGTTTCGACAATGATTTATAAATTTAAATCCAATGTTACCAATGTCATTGCACTGTTGTTTTGATCATAACTGCCTACGAATCTAAAACTCTTGTTGACATTGAAGTAATGCCAACTATAATGATAACAAGGAGCTAATACTTGGTCTCCCGCCGTTTTGGTGGTATGAGGAATAGATCTGTGTAATATGAAAGCTAAATCTTGAACGGTTTTTGAAATATCGCGTACACAAGGCAAATTAGTGACATGGTTGCCAGGACAACATAATTCAGCCAATCGCAGCCGTGATCTAACAGGTTGAGATCATGAATGTCATGTGGAATTGATATCTGCAATATGAAAGGTAAATGTTCAACGGTTTTTTAAAATATCACGTATACAAAAGTACATGGACTCATGATCAGTCGATCGGTTGGATGGACCTCATTTTAATGTCTGTCTCCGACCTTGGTGGGGGACAAAAATATTTTCTGTGACTGTCATTGTCAGGGATTAAATCTGAAATTAGAGCTGTGGTAGGTGTTTAGTTATTAACAGTGAAACACAATTCTTTGTTTGGAATTTTCAGCCTTGCGGACAAAGAATGGTTTTGTTCTGAATGGTGATTGGACAGTGCAGTGGCCCCATAGGCTCACTCTGGCTGGGACAAGATTCTTGTACAAGCGACCAGTCGGTGGGGTGGAGAAGCTTAGTGCTCGTGGACCCATCGATCAGCCAATCACCGTGACAGTGAGTGTGAAATATCCTTTTATTCAAAGATTATGCCTATGCTTGTGATCGTGTTCTGGAACTTCTTCTGCAAAAGTGTGAACTAGTTTCTTATCTATGTTTACAGCTGAAACCCCTTCCATACCGCCCTTCTCTGCAGCTCTCCATCCACACCCCACAGCTCACCTGGCTCTCCCCTCACCTTGCCAACATCTCCCCTCAGCTGTCCCATCCCATGTTTGTCCTACACCTTTCTTCAGACATGGATTCTCTCCTGTCCTCTCACCTCAGGTCCCTTTCTAAATTGTGGAGACTACATTCATACCGCTGTCAGTTGGCTGTGATTCTACATAGACTAGACAGATCTCTGAGAAATGTGAATGTTTGGTGCATTTTTGGGTAAAAGTTGGGAACCTCACATTTTAACAGAATTAGGGTATGCTGAATTCCATTAACCGGTTCCCAAGCCGAATTCGGAGTTTTGACCTTCTAATTAGCATAAACAAAATTGCCGCCAAATTGCCATTTTTGGGCAATTTCTTTGAACAAGCATTTATATATCATGTATATACATGCAGCTCTTTCACTTTAACTTTACAACTTTTACCCCAAAATGCATCGAGAAACTTATACATGGCCTTTTTCATAAGTCCGTCTAGTCTATATTATGGTTGGCGACATATTGAAAGAGACATTCAAACCGCTATTGAAATTGGACACTATAAAATGGGAAATGGTTTTAATAAGACAATGTTTCATACAACCATTTATTCTAAAATTAAGTATACATGGCCATGAAGCACAAACATTCAGGAATGTCACACATGTTGTTTTGCCAAACTACATCAAATTCATACAAGGGGTCTGATCATCACTCTGTTGCTGACAGGCATACATTGACGTGCACCTCAACTCTGAATAGCGACATTTGCAGCGTCGAGTCTTGCACTGCTTCTGGCATGCACAACAAATCATCTCGAGGCAAATTTCTGGGATTGGACTCGGTGACATCAGAATAGGCTCTAGTCTTGAATCACCACGTTTCCATCCCATTTCCACAGGTGCAGGAAGGTCAGGTATGGCACAATGAGCATTTCTCCATACCATGGCTTGATAGTGTACTCGCATCAAATGGAAATGAAGAGCATCACTTGTCGGTGACATTGCTTCTGGTTTACCAGTCTTGGAGAACAACATATGTCGTGCTGAATCAACAGAGGTTGTTCTGTGCATATTATATATTCTGCAGACGAACGCTTCTGCAGATTTGATCGTCTCCTCTGTGAGTTCACCAATGCCCAAGCAGCGGCGGATCCAGGCATTTCCCCCAGGAATTTTTTTTAAATTGATCGTCAGAAACGGCATTTCGTGCATTCTAGGAAGTTTCTGCAGTTCCTTGTGTTCTTCCCTGGTCTAACAGTCCAACAGATTCGCGATGACTAATGGTCAGATATAGGAACTGGTGAAACGACTTGTTCAGCTGTTCCTTCTGCTATAAATTGATGAATTTTGTAGGTGTGTGTGTATGTGTGTGTGTGTGTGTGTGTGTGTGTGTGTGTGTGTGTGTGTGTGTGTGTGTGTGTGTGTGTGTGTGTGTGTTGTGCAAGCGTGCGGCATGTTTTTTGTGTAGTTCTACTGGAGCTTTCTGATATGGAATCTCTGATTTGTATAGTTCTCGCGAAATGATTGTTATGATCTCCTGAGTTAATTAGGCTAATTAACTCCAAAGAATCCAGAAGAATTCCCATGTTTGTAAACGCACGCCATGTTAAGGTGTACAGAGCAGCTTAATCGGTCCTTCCATGGCATGCCATTCTCATTACTAAATAAATAACAAAAACAATGATAATATTTTACAAAGCATTTATTCCAACTCAAGTACTATAGCAGGCGGGTTTGCTGCAAGGCCATGAAAGCCGATGAAAATTTGGTCCATTTGGACCAACGGGCTCACCAGTAGTTATAAACGACCTGTGCACTCCCATAGTGTGAAATGATGGCGATGACAGACTGTGTGCTGGTCAAAGCCCGGCACCGCCATGCGCCGAGGTCGTGAAGATCAAGGCAGGGGGTTCTCCCCACAAAAGAGATCAGATAGGACAGCGGAATGTGAATTATTTTATTAATCGTAAGTTATGCTATTTTGGAATAGACGGCGCTTGTGTTTCTGAATGGAAATGTCACACACATCATATGGGGATATGGTGACGTCATGGTGCATGTTCATGAGGGCCAGAGATGCCATCCGACTTTCTCCCATGGAATATCTCAGGTAGGTCTTCAGACGACGCAGGTAAGAAAATGAGCGTTCGGCCTCACAGGAGCCGATAGGGATGGTGCATCCAATATGGAGTAGGACTTAGATGGATGGAAATTCGTCTCCATCTCCTGCGCAGAGACAATCCATGAATGTGCTTGGAAGCGAGTTGTTGGGCTTCCTTCTCCAAAACATCTGCCAGTCTCTAAGCTCATTTATCAGGCCTGCGGGATGTTCCATGTCGTTTTCCCAACGCAACAGCTTCTGATGTCGGGCTGGAATGTCGCAGGTATCGGCGATTATTGCAGATGGCATCAGCAGAAGCAGATCACTACCTTCCCGATTTTCAGCACAGAACCGGTATCCATTTCCTGGCTGAGGTGGTCGAGAAATGGAATGGACATGTTTCTGAGGTAGAAGAGCAAGGGAGTAATGGCGGAAGTGTTTGGAGGATGCATTTGTCGTTTTACAACTCTCGGCATTGTGACGTCACCTCCTACAGATTATATCATGGCCTTGGCGTGATCGAACCACAGAGAGAATTCAGTTTCTGCATTTGACCCTAGTTGAGTGAGCGCGTCCTTCTTGTCGTCAATCATAGAGTTTGCCTCCAGCACATCCATGCCGTTGCGTTGCAGAGGGGGGGGGGGGGGTGTGCGCACCATCTGCACCCTCCTCCTGGATCGAGGGGGGGGGGGTGCAGGTGGATCCGCCTCTGCCAAGATCTTCAGCAGTTTATTCAAAGCTCAAAAAAACCTCCAAATTCGGCTTGGGAACCGGGTTAATGGAATTCAGCATACCCTAATTATGTTAAAAAGTGAGGTTCCCATCTTTTACCCAAAAATGCACCTGGAAGCTCATACATGCCCTTTTTCCATGAATCCATCGAGTCCAACAGTGCTGCATTTAGCAATCCTGCACCCCTTATTAAGTCTTTCTTTTCCAACATGTATCTTTCCAAATTGTTATTGTGAGATTGTCAGAGCAAATTTCCTCTCCAGCCTGTCCTGCCCCCCCCCCCCTCCCCTTATTGGCTCTTATAATCATAGCCTTGTGATAAGGTTTGTCTAATTAGCCGCCTTCAGAGCCGTAAAGGCGCCAAGTTGTTTGGCAATTTAGTAAGGTGGATTTGTCTGGTCTGAAATGTCCTTTCTCTCTCGCACACTCGCCTGTAATCTCATATTGTCTCCTGACATCAAAAATTCCCGGAATTGCTTTCTCAAAAGACTGCTTTATCTCCTTTACCATCATCCCATCATGCCTCCATTTGTCCTATTCAACATCCCAACTATGGTATGCTGAGCCACGTGGTGGGGCAATCGTGAAAAAGCATCTTTTTTTCTCTCCACCTGGAAAGTACACGCAGTTGATGGAAATCTAAAGTCCTTCCTCGTTTCCCACAACCAGTGTGTATCACACTTTCAATGACCTGGAGTCCAACATCAATCTCACCTGCGGCCAAAACTTTCAAATCTCTCTCACATCATCCTCCAAAACCTTTTTGCAGGTAGCCAAGTATCTCCCCAATGTAACTTCACCCCTAAGAATTATTCATCAAAATCGATAGATTCATCCTTGTCACACACCCAACCTGTCCACCAAGTTTCTTCCAAATCTGTCCACAACTTTTTGAGATATCTTGCTATGTATCAGTTTTAGGCCAATCACTCAATGGTGAAGAATCACTTAAAAATTGTCTGATCTGCATCTGGATTTGAATCTTCATCAAAATTGAATCAATTCGTCCTCGTCACCGACCCAACCTATCCACCAAGATTCGTCCAAAACCATCTATAACTTTTTGAGATATCGTGCTATATATAGTTTTTTTTACCCTATCACTCACTCAATGGTGAAGAATCACAAAATAATCACTGATCTGCATCTGGATTTGAATCTTCATCAAAATTGAATCAATTCGTCCTCGTCACCGACCCAACCTATCCACCAAGATTCGTCCAAAACCATCTATAACTTTTTGAGATATCGTGCTATATATAGTTTTTTTTACCCTATCACTCACTCAATGGTGAAGAATCACAAAAAAATCACTGATCTGCATCTGGATTTGAATCTTCATCAAAATTGAATCAATTCGTCCTCGTCACCGACCCAACCTATCCACCAAGATTCGCCCGAAACCATCTATAACTTTTTGAGATATCGTGCTATATATCGTTTTTTTTACCCTATCACTCACTCAATGGTGAAGAATCACAAAAAAATCACTGATCTGCATCTGGATTTGAATCTTCATCAAAATTGAATCAATTCGTCCTCGTCACCGACCCAACCTATCCACCAAGATTCGTCCGAAACCATCTATAACTTTTTGAGATATCGTGCTATATATAGTTTTTTTTACCCTATCACTCACTCAATGGTGAAGAATCACAAAAAAATCACTGATCTGCATCTGGATTTGAATCTTCATCAAAATTGAATCAATTCGTCCTCGTCACCGACCCAACCTATCCACCAAGATTCGCCCGAAACCATCTATAACTTTTTGAGATATCGTGCTATATATAGTTTTTTTTACCCTATCACTCACTCAATGGTGAAGAATCACAAAAAAATCACTGATCTGCATCTGGATTTGAATCTTCATCAAAACTGAATCAATTCGTCCTCGTCACCGACCCAACCTATCCACCAAGAGTCGTCCGAAACCATCTATAACTTATTGAGATATCGTGTTTACAAACAGACAGATTGGAGTGAAAATAACCTGCACCCACCTTTGGTGGTGGTTATAATTGGGTCTTGGCAAAATCATTGTGCTAAGCATGGAGCTGGAAACACCTATTTTATTTTGATTCATCCTATCACATTTTATTGCAAAATGTTTGAAATATTAACAGAACTTCACCATGAAAATCCTTTCATAACTTCATTTAATTCATTTAATCAGCCATTCATCACACGATGCGTCGGGACTCGGGGGGTATGTAGAAAATAATGGATGAAGCAAAAATGATGAATGATCAAAATTGAAGAATGATTAGGAAAAGGAATGATCAAAATGATCCGAGATTGAGGATTATCAATGCCCTAGCTTCCGTCGGTGTAGATTCCTTGCATGGGTGTAAGGTATATATACATGAGTACCTCGCATTGCTTTATCAGGTACTTCTGCAGGAACGTAACAAAGGAATTCGCTATTCATTCAACGTTCCCCTGAAGGAAGACCATCAGGCAAGCTTTGCCTGGTTCCTTGAACCTTGGACTCCATGTTCTGCTTCCTGTGGGAAAGGTGACAAATCATGCCTTTTGTCCTCATCCTGCTCTATCTTTTGTCCTCCTACATCTTATCTCAAACCAATGGCTTTCTCCTCCTATTTCTCAATAACCACTCTTCCTTCCAATCAAACTTTACATACATGTTATGCTGTCATGATATTAACCTGCTGACTGCTTTTACCTGTTGATTAGTCCGTTCCCTGCGCAGCGGAAGATGCAATCACTTTTGTGTGTGTGTGTGTGTGTGTGTGTGTGTGTGTGTGTGTGTGTGTGTGTGTGTGTGTGTGTGTGTGTGTGTCTGTCCGGGCCATAACTTTGTTACTATTTGAGCTTTTGTCATCAAATTTTCAACAATTATGAGAATATGGAGAAGGCAAATTAATAATTCGGTCAAAAGGTCAAAGGTCAACATCACATAAAATTGTCAATTTTCATCCAATTGACCAGAAATTTTAACAATTTGCATATCAGGTCACTGAATTGGTTCGCCATTTAAAATCTGGAAGCCAATCGTTTTTTTTTTTAGATCAAAAGGTCAAAGGTCACGGTTGCATAATGTCATCAACTTTCATCCGATTCAGCTGGGATTTTAAGAACTTACATATTGGGTCACTGATATGGGTCACCAACCAAAAGCACGAAGCTAGATTGTTTTTAAATCAAAAAAGTCAAGGGTCAAAGTCACATAAAATTGTAAATTTTCATCTGAATGACTTGAAATTTGAACAGCGTTTACATATTGGGTCGCTGAATTGGTTCACCAAAAAAATGGTAGAAGCCGATTGTTTTGAGGTCAAAGGTCAATGTCACAAAATCATCAATTTACATCTGATTGACTTTATATTTGAGTGGGGTATATATATATATATATACATATATATATATATATAAGATATATGTGTATATTGGGTCAATGAAGCCTACTTACTTTTGAGGTCAAAAGGTCAAGGTCGCCTAAAATCGTAAAGTTTTTGGATTTTAAGCTGTTTCCGTTATATTTATAGAATAAAGAAGAAGAAGTCCCAATACAAAGTGGACATGGACGGTCTTTGCATTTTCAGATGCTTTCTAGTTTTGAAACGAGATTATTCTGCTTTACTAACCCCAAACTGTTTTAATTTTGGAATTATTTAACATTCTTGAATTCCAGGTAGTTTTATGAAGCAGGTAGTTTCCAGGTAGAGTGTGTATCGATTAGACCGTCATTGCTGTTCAACATTTGTGCGTGTACATACCTCTTAACATGGTATCTTCAATGTATGTGGTGATCGGTTCTATACTGAAAAATAAATAAATATGTATTTGTATTCTATTTGTATTTTTGTTTATTTGTTTCTTGCCCTTTCTCTTAACATTTCCAATTTGAAATTGTATCTTGCTTCATCATTGATTGTTTTGATGGTTGTAGTATATCTGTTGGAGATACGAGCAAACCAAATTCTGTGTTACGTCTTCCCACCTCCGAAGGAGAGCGAAAGCGTGTGGCAACGTGCCGCAGACTTCCACACTTGATGGTAGCACGGAGTGAGCAGTGCCAAGCTCAAAAGAGACCACCAAACAAGAGCCAGGCCTGCAGCGCACAACCCTGCCCAGCAGTGTGAGTTTTGATAGTTTGTACACTGTTTTACCACATTAAGGTATATTTCCCTTCTGCGTTCCCATCCCCTAAATTAGATATACCAAGAGCAAAGTTGAAAAACAAATAAAAACACATTGTAATGGGGGGGCGGTAGGGGGGGCTAGGGGGGAAGGTGGGGGGAGGAGGGGACCCCATAATGACAAAGAGAAAACAGGATTTTAGAAAGTTTTGCAAATTTATTAAAAATAAAAAACTGAAATATCACATTGACAAATCAATCAAATCAAATCATTGACATCAAACAAGTAAACTTTATTTGAGATCTTTTTTTAAGTAGGGAAATACAATCGGAAACATACCTCCGCCAGGCTGAGCAGTTTACGTTTTGTATTACATTGATAGACCGGATCTGGATTCGGACATGAACCAAAATCTAATCGGCTTGTTCTTGTCACCAAACCAACTCATTCACCGAGTTTAGTCATAACTCGTCCATAAATATTTTAAATATCATGTTATATATAGCTTTTCATAAGTATTCAGACCCTTTGCCATGACACCTGAAAAATAGCCCAGGTGCCTCCCATTTCCCTTGATCATCCTTGAGATGTTTCTGCACCTTGATTGGAGTCCACCTGTGGTAAATTAAATTGATTGGACATGATTTGAAAGGCACAAACCTGTCTATATAAGGTCTCACCGCTGACAATGCATATCAGAGCAAAAACCAAGCCATGAGGTCGAAGGAACTGCCTGCAGAGCTCAGAGACAAGATTGTGTCGAGGAACAGATCTGGGGAAGCCTACAAAAAAATTCTGCTGCATTGAAGGTTCCCAAGAGCACAGTGGCCTCCATAATTCTTAAATGGAAGAGGTTTGGAACAACCAGGACTCTTCCTAGAGCTGGCTGCCTGGCCAAACTGAGCAATCGGGGGAGAAGGGCCTTGGTAATAGAGGTGACCAAGAGCCCGATGGTCACTCTGGCTGAGCTCCAGAGATCCTGTGTGGAGATGGGAGAAACTTCCAGAAGGACAACCATCACTGCAACACTCCACCGATCTGGGCTTTATGGCGGAGTGGCCAGACGTTGGATATGTGATATTTCCGTTTTTTCTTTTTAATAAATTTGCAAAACTTTCCTAAAATCCTGTTTTCTCTTTGTCATTATGGGGTATTGAGTGTAGATTGATGAGGGAAAAAAAAGAATTTAAACGATTTCAGCATAAGGCTGCAACATAACAAAATGTGAAAAAAGTGAAGGGGTCTGAATAATTTCTGAATGCACTGTATATATATATATATATCTCTACGGAGAATATTCATGTCAGAAGCTGAAACCCTGTCAATTCGTTTGTTAATTGTTCCCTGCAGTTGGCATCCCAGAGAGTGGAGCAAATGTAGCCGCTCCTGTGGAGGAGGCAACCGCTCACGCAACGTGGTGTGTATACGAGCACCGAGTGGAGGTACAGCAGTCATATTGGACAACTCACTCTGTCATGGTTCTCCACCACCATCAAAAGAAGCTTGCAGTGCCCAAGATTGCCCTCCGCAATGGGTGGCCCTCGCCTGGTCACGGGTTAGTGATGAGCCTTGTGGACATTAAAACAAAACAATTTACAGATACTTGATAACTGGAAATATAGTGTCACCTTATTATTGTTTTGTTTTGTTTTGTTGTTGCCACAATCTATTTTATAGTGCCAGTGGCTTCAAGAAATGTGGTGATTGAGTTATGCTCATATACGTTTGAAGACTTGTTAGAACTAGAATAGCACTCGGTGGAGCACATAATTCTGTCAGGCTGTACAATTGATCATTTGTAATACTTGGACAGGCAATGCAAGCTTGATAGGTCATATTGCCTTTTTGTAAGTATATTAGTGTTACTGAAGGAGCTGTGCTCCTACGCGAGTCGAAAGGATTGACGCAACAAAAGACGGGAATTCGTCCGAGTTTCTTTATTGAGCAAAATCAAAACTCGGGTACTCTGAAAAGCCCGTTTATCGGGCAGCAATATATATATGCATTCCAACACGTCATGCCGGAGCGTTTGCCCGGGAAAGGCGAGACTGGGCGTGCCCGGGCGAGCCCGGGAAAGGCGAGTCTGGACATGCCCGGGAAAGGCGAGACCGGGCGTGCCCGGGCGGCCTGGGCGAGTCTGGGCATGCCCGGGAAAGGCGAGACTGGGCGTCCCCGGGCGGCCTGGGCGAGCCTGGGAAAGGCGAGTCTGGACATGCCCGGGAAAGGCCAGACTGGGCGTGCCCGGGCGGCCTGGGCGAGCCCGGGAAAGGCGAGTCCGGGCATGCCCGGGAAAGGCGCGTCTGGGCGTGTCCGGGCGGCCTGGGCGAGCCCGGTACAGTGATCGCTCCCTGGTTGCGTCTTCGGCAGGTGTAAGGCGATTGTGTATGCTCAGCGGCAACCGCTACGTTACCTTGTTTTTCCTATCTGGAGTAAAATGAACACAAGTAAGAAAACGGACATAAATTTGGGCATTGCAGGTATGATTTCATTCAATGACATGAACTTGCACTCATTATATTGGGAATGCTTGTGTAGTTTCGTGCAAAGTTTAGATCTTAAAAAGGGCCTTTAATTAAAAGTAGGTTCAACTCAAAATGCAGTAATATCTTTGGTTGACAACTACATAATACAAGGTGACGATTTAGTATTTGTTTTAGATTTTGTTTCCATAATCAAGGCTTGTACGGAATCGCTGGACCATAGAATAGAACAGGTAAAACATAATGAAAAGCCGGGAAACACCAATGGGGTAGAGGGACACGACAAGAGAACCTTGTCGAGGAAGAATGGGCGAGGCGAAGCATGCTGGATGCATGCATTATTGGGAGCGGAGGAATGTTGGGGTGGGGTGAGACAGAACATTGGAAGGGCGAATGGTGCAACACAAAACAAGACCGATAGTCTAACAACGGCATAACTGGCTTGGATCTGCTGAGTAAAGGATCTACTGTCCCCCTGTCATGTGACCAGATCCTCAGCTCTGATTGGTGGACGGTTGTGAGGGACATACATACATACACCGGACAGACAGACTAACGCTGTTCCAGACAGCAATGCCCTGCGGGCTACGTCGTATAAATATGTCTGCCAAACCACGTGACCGATGATGTCATCAAACTTTTTTCTCTCGACCAATTTATCCCCAGATCACGCTCAAGAAATTTCATACTGATCGGATCGTGTTCAATACTTGTCGATTTATGACGTCATAATGAAGGCACCGATGACATCATCATTAATATATGTTATTCCCCATGGGGAGTACTTTACAATGAGCCACCTTTCGTTTTTTTCCCATGGAGTGGTTTTTGAGATAGAGGTGCAAAGTTGTTCGTTTTTTTTCCAAGATGGCGCCCGTACCACGTGACCTATGATATCATAGAGAAAGTAGTGCAAATTAACCTTCAAGAGTGAATGCTATGCATCACTTAAAGGTAGTTTAGAATGTTGAAAAAGGGAAAGACAAAGTGTAATTTTAACAAATTATTTTGTGTATCACAATATTGGTTTTCTGTCCCATGAAGTGATTGATGTGTTGTATCTTTATAATTATTTTCCAACATTCTTTTCAGTGTGACAGTATGTGTGGGCAGGGTCTTATGCATCGAACAGTGCTTTGTAAAAGCGCAGACCTCACCCAAACATTGGATCCTTCAAAGTGCCTCACCACGTCCCGGCCAACAGTACAACGCCACTGCACGCGGAAAAGATGTCCTAACTCTCGGTGGCTGGTTAGCCACTGGGGAGAGGTGGGGGTTCAATCATATTAAGGATGCTGTAACTTCTTCTTTTTATGTGCAAAAATCTTGGGTCATGGAGGGGCTAAATGACTGGTGGCAGCGGGTTAATAAACTGACAGGGATTAAAGTGGAACTGAATGACTGAGAGGGTGGAAGGATAACAGGTGTGCAAAACAAAAAGTGGTAGGAAGTAATCAAGGTTGACAAAAAGGGATAGGGGATACTCAAGGTTGACAAAAAGGGGTAGGAAGTACTCAAGGTTGACAAAAAGGGGAGGAAGTACTCAAGGTTGACAAAAAGGGATAGGGGGTACGCACGGTTGACAAAAAGGGGTAGGAAGTACTCAAGGTTGACAAAAAGGGGAGGAAGTACTCAAGGCTGACAAAAAGGGGTAGGAAGTACTCAAGGTTGACAAAAAGGGGTAGGAAGTACTCAAGGTTGACAAAAAGGGGTAGGAAGTACTCAAGGTTGACAAAAAGGGGTAGGAAGTACTCAAGGTTGACAAAAAGGGGTATTAAGTACTCATGGTTGACAAAACGGAGTAGGAAGTACTCAAGGTTGACAAAAAGGGGTAGGAAGTACTCAAGGTTGACAAAAAGGGGTAGGAAGTACTCAAGGTTGACAAAAAGGGGTATTAAGTACTCAAGGTTGACAAAAAGGGGTAGGAAGTACTCAAGGTTGACAAAAAGGGGTATTAAGTACTCATAAGTACTGTTATGTACTTATGTAAGGGGCAGGAAGTACTGTTATGTCTGGTGGGGTAGTAATATGTAGAGCATCTAGATCTGAATAGGTAATATGCTTCGAGATGTCGCGATAGCTAGAACCCACTATGTACCTTTAAGTTAGTATGTGTTGGCGTTTGTCGGGTTAAGATGTATACTTGTGAACCTACTAGGAGGTTCGTGTGTTAAGTAGAGTTAGGGATTAAAGAGTAGCGCCCTTGTATGTCTCACCTGGTCAGCCAAACCTTTGTCCCTTTGCACTGCAGACCAACATAGACATTCCGACAAGTCCTTAGCACAACACTAAATAACGCCCCTCCCTGACATGACTGTGAAAGAGAACCGGCAAAAGGAAACCAGGCCAGGACACCGCCGCATGGCCGCCGCCATTTACACCTCCGACAGGCCTTTCCACCTCGAGTGCCATGTGCTATGACGACACCACAGGCCCGTGATTCGGTGGAGGCCACTGATTGGGTGGCGTGCCAAGGCTGACGTCACCGCCACGGAGTGATACGGGTGGCGGCAGGACTTTCGAAAAGTGAGTGAGTTGGTAAGCAGAGGAGTTGGCCAGCAGTTGTTTCGAGAGAGAGAGACGAGAGAAAGACACGAGAGT